>NW_026883906.1:0-53325 GCF_032173495.1 Musca vetustissima
ATTTGACTGAATGCCAATGTCCAACTATTTGAAAATCGGAATCTGGCAGCTCTAGGCAGAGGGTATATAACTGTGGACAACACCGATTAACACTTTTTAGTAAGAGAATAGAGAAACTATTCCCACTTCCCTCTATTATATCTACCCTAACACCTCTGTGACGGCATATGTCCCTCAATCAGCTTTCGAAGAAGTTAGAAAATCTTACTTTTACTTACCTACACGATGGAGCATTAACATCTGACCTGATTTGTTGTTGCAATGTGGGTTTGCCGTTCTAGCCACGACCCAATATTTCAAGGAACTGTATACTGAAGCGGAAATCTCCCCCTATCAATTCTTCGGTTAAAATAATAGAGTAACTTCGGGTAATGTGGACCACCATTTTCTTTTTTTGATATTGTGGTCGTAACAGGAGTAAAAAATAAAAACAAATTGTTTTCACAACATAGTAGATTTGTTGGCTAAATATATTCCTGGTCAAATATTATATATATTTGTCTATAAAAATGTTATTGCATTATATTTCAATAAACTCTAAACTGCGAATAAAAAAATCTTGGCGGGTAATGAGGGTCAGTATGTGTGGGTAATGGGGATCAATAGGTTAAAGGTAGGTTGTGGATTGGTTGTGATAAATTTCAATTTATTGCACTCTTGGGTAACAATGAATGCAAAAATATATGGGTTCATGTTTTGGAATAGCCCCCCATTAAAGGGACCCGCCTCATTTGCGGTATTTGCGGTGTGCCCTTGCTTCATTATCCAACCGAGGCACCTCGGTTGGATAAGGCACCGAGGCACCTCCTCGCATATTAAATGCGCCCTTGTTTCGAACTCGTCCTCATGAAAAGGTCTCACGTTTTTATAGTGGTCCACATTACCCGACATTCAATATTTTTGTTTAAAAATAATTATCGGCTTCAAAAATGAATAAAAATTCAAAATCACCGATTGTAATTATAGCTAAAAGTATATTTTTTATTAGAGAAAACAAGAAAACCACATAACTTCTCTATCTTCGAGAAAAACAAAGTGTTCGACTATTTTGCAAAAACGTTCGACTGTTGGCTAAAAAAATTTTTCAAATTACACTTTTACAATCAGAGCTACATTTTCTACTAGTAAAATTGTCAACATTGCAATTATTTATTAAAAACCAAGTTTCACGTTTGTTTTCACAAAATAGGAAAATCTTTATCTAGGCGGCATTGACATAGTTCAAGCATTTTCGTACATATGGGGGTGGTCCACATTAGACGCATAGTCCACATTACCCGAAGTTACTCTAACTTCTGAAATACGGATTACATGCATTATTCCCTCAACGACGACCCATTGTACTTGAACGATTAACTATTATAATGGAATACTTAAATTTATATAAAATTGTTTAAACACAATAGAAATCACACAAAAAGTAATCACTTTCACAAAAAAGTTAAATTCAATTTGCATAATGTGGATGGACCAAGTCAATAAACTCATTATACAAATGCGAAAACTGCTGCCGCATACTTTTTCTGAAAAAGAAAACATACAAACGAAAACAATTTCTACTATTTTCGGGTTTTCATTAAAACAAATTTTTGCTAAATATCACTTAAACTAAATTTGTTTTTTGTTATTTATTCGGGATTAAAATCGGAGAGAAAACAATAACGAAATAACACACTCGCCATTTGGTACGTTTCATCTCCACCCCTACCTCCCCTATTGAAAATTGAGAAAACAAACAGATTCTTGTTGTTATGCCGGTGAAGGGATTTTGAAAACAGGTTAAAAGTTTTACTCGTAATTCGTTTATTCAAAATCAATATTGAAATGAGTTCAGGCAAACAGATAGAGCACACAATGATTCGCGAACACACACCCGTACCTACATAAACTTGTATTAAACTCTGAAAAAAAACATATCGAAGCCAGGACGAAGGAATGTAAAACAAACAAAACAAAAATAATGTATGTTAAACAAAGCTAAAGAGAAAATTTACTAAAATGAGGTCATTCAAGCACGTACGTAAGTGGGTTGAGTCGGCGGTCATAGTAGATGAATAAAACGGAGATGTGTGTTGCGAGTGTGTTTGTGAGAGAGTGTTGTTTTTTCCCTTTCGTTCTCTCTGAATCAATGAATGAATGCAAATGAATGCTTAACATACAAAAGGTTATATTGAATTTAAATAAAATAACAAACAATCGAACGAACGGGCCAACACAACCAAATGGCCACAATTTAACATTACCATCTTTTGTGTCTTGGGCTAATTTTAAAGGATTTATCCTTTTATTACACATTTTCTCTATCCCTCGCCGAGCATTCATGTCCAAGAAGATAAAATACCAAATTTAGTAATAATGAACCATGGCCTATTTTTTCGGTGAATAATCATTACAATTTGTTTAACTTAAATGTTCGGAATTATGTCGGCTTGTTTCTAGATTAAGGTCAATCGACCGAAATAATTTGTGGAATTTACAAGATAAAATATTGACAGAAGGGCATAAAATTAATATCGAATGGGTGAGTATTTGTCCGTTTTGTTTGGGAATTATTTTTGTGATTGTAAAATGGGAAAGAGAAAGTTGAAACAAAAATATTTTTGAAAAATTTTTGATTTCAATTGGTTTTTGGATAACTTTCAGTATGGAAATGTAAAATTTGTTGGTTGCCATTGCTGCGTATAATTAATGTCGCACAGTATACGCAAATGGTTTCATCGATGGGTTAAAAATGGCTGAATTCAACGAGAGTCGCCAGTCGGGGTTTTGCTGAGATCGGTGCAAGATTTTGAAAGAAATGCCAGACCAGATGATGCGACCTCAACTATTGTATCTTTGTGCTGTGTTTTTCCAATATAAAGAGATTTTTTACCTCAGAGGAGTGATCGGCAGGTTCTATGAGGTGTTACACCAAATTGATGATCGACATGGCTCAAATTCGAACCTAACATTTTACATCACAATAACTACCTCCCCGCTAAATGTTAAAAATATGAATATCGGTATGTATCATTATCTGGGGGCTTGGTCTAAATGCGGGCCAAGGACGTTCTACATCCTACGATATTCTCCGAAGGCGGAATGATTACAACTGATGGCTAAATTGGTTAAATTGTTTTAGAATATTTTGTAGGTTCTAAACAGGCAATTTCGAGTACAGAATATCCCTCTACTATGGTGGAATACGGATATATTGGGACAACCCCAAAACGTGGAAAATATCAATTAACTATTTTAATATGAAACAGTAAGGAAAGATCCAAAGTCAGACGGGCCAACTATATGCTACCCTTTACCACTTGGGTACATACATGAGATTATAATATGTACAATATCCTATAGATAGAAAAGATACAGCATCGTTGGAAGACCATTAAAATGAAATCGGACAAAATTAAATTTGTGATCTACATAGATATTTGAACCAAAAAATAATCCAAATACATACTATTTTGAAATCTATAAAAAATTGGATGTCAATCCGGCAAGGTTGGAATTTTCGGTGTACCATTGTATGAAATCGAGTAAAATTATATAAGGGAGCTATATGTAAATCTGAACCGATTTCAATAAAACTTCACAGACACTTAGCTGGACCTAACACAGTACGCTGTCTCTCAATCGGTCATTGCTTGGGATTTTGGTGCACTATTATAACAAAATCGGACAAACCGATTTCTACAAAACTTCGCATACATCAATATGGATCTATTTCAGTACGCCATGCAAAATTTTCGATCGGACAAATATTGGGAGTTTAGTGAACCATTTAGATAAAATGTTAGCTAAATCTGAATCGTTTTCAACAAAACTTCACAGACATTAAACTGGACATAACCCAGTACGTAAATGCGACCTGTATATGGACTGACAGACGTACAAGCATAAATCGAATCAGAAAGTGATTCTATATATCGTTTCCTTTTATCTGTTGCAAACATATGAACAAAGACGTAATACTCTGTACCACAGTGTTGTGAAGGGTATAAAAATAAATACAATAGCTTCAAGATATAAAGATATCTCTTCATGTATAATAGGATCGCCAGAAAAAAAATATCAGCCATATCTCCGAACCTTTCCTTCTGGAAGTTTCATATATTCCCCAAGGCCTTTAATGCCTAAAGGAATTATGCACTCCCCAGACCATGACCTCAATTTTTTATCACAGTGTAATTGACACAGCCTGGCAATCTGTCATTCTCGCAATCTGTTAGTCGCTCTCGAATCCTGCAAGTGATTCTGCAGCTCAAAGACCAATTCGAGAGTGTTATGTCGAAATGGAGCTTTCCACTAAATTCTACGATGAATGATGTTGCAGATGTCATTCGTAACGTGTTGGACTCGGACCGAATATCAATGACAATGCTTTCGCGACTGAATTAATCTGGTGTAATTACTAAAAGCTAAACTTAACCTCTCGTTAGTCATCTATATTGATTTCACTTCTGTCCCTAGTAACAAACATGCGTGAGGAAGTTCTCCAAAATAGTAGCAGGAGAAAAATGACAGCTGACTGGGATTATATCAAGGGCTCCAGATTAAAATCTGTTCGCGTTTATGATCCGATTTGGATGAAATTTAGCACAGGGCATTTATTTGACCCAGGGTCGGAAAAAAGATTTAAAGTGGAAAAAACGGAATTTTGCATATATTGTACTGATTTAATGTATAATGTATATATCTAAATTTTGTGAAATTTGGCATATTGTACTGGCTCCCATATATATTTTCTTCCGATTTTATGTAAATGATGCACACACATACAATGTACTGGAATTAATATAAATTATTTTAGGGCGAATTTCGTGAAAATCGGTTCAGATTTCGTCCGATTTAAGGTAAATGGTACACCAAACGTTTACTGTTTGTCCGATTGAAACGAAATTTTGCACAAAGTATCAAATTGAGACTAGAATGTCGTTATTGCATTTTGTTGAAATTGGTGCAGACATAGCTTCCATATATATTTCGAACGGGTATCTGATTTAGATTAAATCGATTTTAATAAATTTGGTATATTGTACGCAAACTACTGCAAATCTGTTCGAATGGACATAGGTTGCAGAATTGCATATGTATGGATTGATGTTAGTCGGTTCGCCTATAGATAAAGATCACATATTTAAGTTCGTTCAATTTCCATGTCCCTTCTATGTGAAAATATGTAGAATATACAGTTTGCCTACTTTCCTTACTGGTTTAAAAGATCTAGTTGTGTAAACAAACAGCTTCGCAGAACACTTTCAATATAAATCCATGTTTCTATATAGCCCTCGAAGAGACTTTATTTATACATTCTATGTGGTACAGTTTGGCATGTCTAGTTGTGTAAACTAGCCCAATTTCAATATAAATCGATGTTTCTATATAGTAATTGGTATGTCATTTTGGGCATGTTTCGGTTCTAGCCCAATTTTGCTTATTTTGATTATCAACACTATGGTCCAATTTAAGGATGTTTTCTGAACAAAATTGCTGAAATTAATTTTAATTATTTTTTTTTTTTAATTTAAATACTGGTATCACAAATTTCGTAAGTGAGGTTACTTCATTCAGTGTTTGTCAAAATTTAATAATCATTCCCATTTTTCAGTATATCCCAAAAATTAAAATTAATTATTTGTCATCATCAACGACATCGCACTTAGGCACACACACACTCGCATACTCAATCACTCAGTAATTAATGTTACACGAAATTATATAATTTAATCCCTCTTTAAGATTTATACTCGTTTGCCACACCTATTGAATTTCTTAAGTAAGCTTCAATTTATTTGTTGTTTGTGTTGCGACAATTGCATATATGTATGGCTTGTCCGCCTATAAACGTAACTTGTGGCTGTTGTTGTTGCGTTCAACCATATAATATTCTTAATCCTTTAATGATTTCACCACAGCTTCAAAAACACTCAAACACACACACTTAAGCGCACACGCCAAAAAGGACATGTAGACACATGAATAAGTAAATAAAATCATAATTTTTATGTTGGTATAGTAGATATGAGTGAATGTTTGTGTGTGTGTGTGTGTGTGTGTGAGTGAGTAAGTGTGCATGTACATGTCAACTAATTCCCTGGCTTCGTAATAATTATAGTAAATTCATTAAATCGAGCGTATTAAAAATGTATGTAAGATATGAGGTATTTGGGGAATGAAATGAAGACATTTCGGACAGGAATTGATCAACGGTCTATAGGAAACCACTTCTCTTGGAATTTTGTATTTGAGTTGCAAACAAACTTTAAAAAAAAATCATAAGACGTCTTGTTATATGAATGAAACAATCGATATGTAATAATCTTATGTGTCAAAACTACAAACATTTTGCCAATCACTTTGTAGAAGATCGAAATAATCACCAGAAACCCTATTTCTTCTCTCCATTGAAGATTTTTCCTGTCCAAGTTTTTGCATCCATCTCGTAATGGTACCGCCGGTTCTAGTTTTCCTCCATCATCATCGAAGGTCTAATCTTCCTTCAAACGCATTCCAACTATTTCCCCCATTTCTATGGAATGACTCATATAGCCTGTTACGACAACAATAACATTTTTACCTTTAGTCCTTTGTCTGACAGGATTTAAATACTGAATCGACATAGACACACGCACATACATAGATATATACAATATGTAGGTACATAAATGTAATTAAAGATACAAATAATGAATTGACAGAAACTCATTCAGTCATACGTTTAAATATCAATTAAGCCATGTTGCTGTCAATGTTGATGATGTCGACGACGAGGACGACTACGAGCGCTGGTGATGGAAATGGCGACGACGACAATGATGTTGTTGATGAAAAGTAGAATGTTTTTGTTGGCCTTGTTGTTATTGCGACTACTACTACTACTCTACCAATGTTGTTGACGAGGGTTATGCTGTTTGTTGCTGACAGCATTGCTATATTGGTATTGTTATTGTTTTTATTACGAAGCCGGGTGTTCATTGAACTGTGCGAATTGTTCACTTATTTTTGTTTTCACATAATGAGACGAAGCAACGAATGAACCCAGCGAGCAAATGATTGAAATAAATGCAGATATGAAAAGCATGAAACTTTATATACACACAATCATTTGAAAGGAAGATAGCAAAAAAACATTTGAAGCAAATAAATAAATGAATGATGGCTTCAAAGATAGAATACCCGAGGAAGTGAAGTGAGAGTTGTGTATATGTCAGTTAGTCGTTAGGACTATCCGGTGTATACCTGTCTATTATTGATGTGTCTATAGCAGGCCCATTCCTACATAAATCAATTGCAATAACATTATGCTGTCTAAAGGATATATTATTTTCTAAGAATATTTTGCTAAATGGACATGTGAATGGAAGAGCATTTCGATTGACAGAAGGTTTGTAGAAGGTTCTGTTGAATGTAAATATCATTATGGTGTTTTATTGGAATTTCATTTCATAAAGTAATAAAAATGATTACTGAGAATATTTCATTAGTTTTACTAAGTAATAAAAACTGTTATTGGAAAATATTTTTTATGTTCTTCATAACCACGTTGAAAGAGGGTAAATTGAGAATTTAGTGTATACAAAATAAAGTATTTTAAATTTTGTACGGGGTACCATACACATTTAGTCTCATAATGAAAATCCAATAATTAATATTCAACATTTCTTCTAAGTGGGTGAGTTACCAGAAATGATGGACCTATATAGCCAATATTTGCACTAAATTTATGGTTGGAGTAAATATTAAAGTCGACCATGTTTAGACTACACAGGATTTACTATGCTCTTTTTATAAGGTACATGATTATTTTTTTATCAAAGAGTTGACACAAAGAAGAGGTACCAGAATAACTTGCATTATAGACCCCATCTGAAGACCTCTAGCATGTTTTCCGTGTCGAAATCGCTGCCCCAACCTCTGACAACGACTGTAACCTTTTGAAATTGAGGAATGTCTTTTTTCCTCAACAGCTTGAGTTTGATTGTTTCATCTATGGGTCCAATGCTTGCCTCTAGCTTCTTCAGGGCTTCTATGCTTTTTTGTGTTTCAAATTCCAGCATTAGATAGTCCCCTTCGAAAGCGCAGCTATACAGCTCAATGGAGTCCCCTCCTTGTCATAGGTGCTCCATGATCTTGCTGTTGACCACATTCAACACATCCTTATAGGTCTCCTTACAGTAGTAAGGAGTAAAGTCGGACTGGGCCGACTATATGATACCCTTCACCACTTTGGGTATATTCTATATACGTATCCTAACAGACGTCGCCTTTTTGAAGGAACACTGACATGAAATTGAACGAACTTAAATATGTGATATATATCGGTGTCTAAACCGACTAACTCAATCCCTACATATGTTATTCTGCAACCTATGCTAAATTTTGTAAATCGATTTAAATCAAACTTGACACATGCCATTTGGTATGCTGCACGGTTTAAAATTTAATCTCGATCAGACATGCATTGATTACTTGGGTTATAATTAACATGAATAGGTCGAAATTATATATGTAAGCTGTGCTATATCTATATCTGAACCGATTTCAAGGGAACTTGTCGGAAATCAGTTTATATTAACTTCAGTACGTTTTGTCAGTAGGATCTTTAATGCAACATTTACATAAAATCGGACGAAACTGTAGTATAGCAGTAGGCCATACCAAAATTCGTGCAAATCGAATGATTTTTAGGGACTCTGGTGCACCATTTACCTAAAATCGGGCGAAACTATATATGGGAGCTACATCAAAATCTGAACCGATTTTCGCGAAACTTAGCACACATCATTCTAGACTTTATTCAGTAAGGTATACCAAAATTCGTGCAAATCGAATGATTTTAGGGACTTTGGTGCACCATTTACCTAAAATCGGGCAAAACTATATATGGGAGCTACATCTAAATCTGAGCCGATTTTCACGAAACTTAGCACATAAATCGACTCAGAAAGTGATTCTATGCATATTCTCAAAAGGAACCAAGAGTCTATCTCGATTCCTTGTTACAAACATATGCACAAAAACATAATACCCTGTACCACAGTGTGGTGAAGGGTATAAAAAATCCAGAATAACTCCCAACTTGAAATGTCCAACATACGCATATATATCACCAGTCCCTTCTTCGTCAGTCCATAAACTATGTACTTCATGTATTATTTTTTCCAAAATATAACCTTAAATAATTTACAACGCTGTTAACCATATTGTCGTTGGCCATTGTTGGCTTTTTCCATGTAGATGACATATGTTTAACCATTCAGGTAACCCATAAATATGTTGAACATTTTATGGTTTTGTTATATGGGCTTTGGTCACTTTTCATTATACACCAAAACTTTTAGGATTAACATTGAAGTTAGCCATACCAAAATGTCAAACTCAACATGTACACCCATGCATACATAAATATAGCATAATATGTGCGTGTGTGTATTCCGTCCGGTCAATGTTATTTTATTTCCACAATATGTTGGTCAATGAATCTAGTTAATGATATTATGTGGCCTAACTTTATGGCAGATGACATATTGTTATAATGTATTTTTCTGCTTCTCTTACTTTATAAGGGAAGAAACAGGGGAAAATTGTTAAAATTAATTTTTATGTGTGTTTAGAATTTATGTTTATTTCATGAGGGGAAAGAGTTATAAAAATGCAAAAAGATATATGTTTTTTAATAATGGAAAAATTGTAGGTAATTTTTGATGATTTTTAAAATAAGATGGTAGATTACGACTTTTTTTAATAATATATAATTATTAGCCAGAGAGGAATGAGAGAGGAATTTGAACGTATTTTCTGGACGATAAAAATCTTTTTTTATAGAGTCAAAAATTTTTTTGCAGTATCTTGTCAAAATATCAAATGTTAGACATATTCAAAACTGTCAGAAAATACCAAATGAACTTGCAATCTCTGTTCATCAGTTAGAAAACCTTCATAAACTTACAATATCCCTGTGATTATCATTTGGATGGATATCTATATTAATACATCTACACAATTGATATGGATTTTTTACATTGTAAAAACTTATATCTCGTATTAATTTTTTTTATCCATCCACAATATCCAATCCAATTTAAAAGTAATTTAATAAAATAATCATTATCAATATATCACGATATCGATAAAGTAAAACTAGTAAGCTAAAACGGAAATAGGAAGAAAATTTTTCCATTAGTATGAAATGACAAATATTAAACATACACACACGTACCTACATACATGCTTGCACATATATAGTAAATTATTACCATAACCACATACAAATCATTTGTGGTGATATATGCATCTTTATCAAATATTCTCTGGTTGTGTCCTTTAACGAATAACATACAAATCATGTACATCTGTTGTTGGTGCTACTACTTCTACAGAGAAGGTTGTGTTTTTTCTTCATCTGTTGTTGCTGCTGTGATGCTTCTGCTGCTTTCCAACTGTAAATCTAACCAATGAATAATATCAGCTCCAAAAGCATCATCATCATCAGCAACAACAACAACTCACTACTATGACTAGTAGTACAAACAAATCAACATAAAAATCACTATGGTAAATATTTATATAACCTCATAAGTTCAACATGAAAAAGAGAAAAAAAGGCAAAAAAGATGTTATGCAGGGAAAGAGCGCGGGGAATGGAAACTGAAAAATATCATTTCAATCCAAACCCCGTTGTATACAAATATATTTTCTGTATAATGATATCATCATTAAATGACATTTCAAGCATAACGATATTCACACATACGACTTATGGAGAATCACTGGGAGCTATGACATTAAGTTCGGTAGCAACAAAGTTTAAATTGTCAATATTTTATATGTGTATCCAATAAAATAGTTGTGCCTCAAGATGCAAACCAATAGTCTCCATATTTAAATAGTTTAGGTCTGTGAAACGGATTTAGCCTAAGCATTTAAAAGCAACCTTTGATCACATCAAGATGTATATACCACCTTAAGTCGAAGGGTATACAATTTTAACGAAGTGATTCTGCAAAAAAACTCCTGTTAGTTAAACCTTCAAATCTATATTAAATATATGCTATAACTATGTTCTGAAACTATGATTTGTAAAAAGAAATCACTGCAACTTCAGTTGGAAAATAAGACTAGGACCATCAATATACATTTATACTCTTCATCACATTGTGGTACAGGGTATTATGTCTTTGAGCATATATTTGTAACAGACAAAAGAAGAAACTATATCTACACAAGGTTCCTTTTGAGAATATTCATAGAATCACTTTCTGAGTTGATTTATGTATGTATTTATGTACACGTATTCTTGAGAACAAAGTACAGGTCGCAAGGACGAATCCTATTAAATTGGAGAAAATCGGTTCAAATTTAGATTAGATATATATTTTTTTAATTTTTTTTTTTAAATGGTGCACCAAACTCCCAATATTTGTCCGATATTTTGCACAGCGTACTGAAATGGGTTCAGTTTGATGCCTGTGAAGTTCTTTTGTAATCAGTACATATTTAGATAGAGTTTCGTCCCATATTAGGTTAAAGGTGCACCAAACTCCCAATGTTTGTCCCATTAAGTCCAGTTTGATGTCTGTGAAGTTTTGTTTAAATCTGTCCCGATTTAGATATGGCTCCCATATATAGTTTGGTCCTATTTTATGTAAATGGTGCACCAAACTCTCAATTTTTGTCCCATTGAGACGAAATTTGGCCTATCGTATGTAATTAAGACTAGGATATAGTATGTTAAGTCTCCGATATTAGGAAATGGTGCACCATACCTCCCATATTTAGTTTGTCCCATTTATGTTAATGATGCATATCCTGTTTCATTTGCAAGATTTTATTTATGGTCCATATATAGAAAAGATTATTTTTGTTCTCTTAAAAATTGCATAGGGTATTTGATAGAAACCGAAATTTGTTGAAATCGTTTCAGGTTTAGATATAGATTCAATATATATATTCATCCAGTTTCATCTAAATGGTGTACCATCCGATTTCATCTAAATGATGAACACAATTTTTCGGGTTGGGACGAATTTCTGTACAACGTACCAAATTTGAGCTATAATAACGCGTATTGCAGTTCCTAACATATCTAGATATAACCCCTATATATCTTCGTCTGAGTTCATGCAATTTATGCACCAAATAATAAAGGTTTGTTCTAGCGAGATAAAATTGTGACAGAGCACAGTGCTGCAGCATACTAAATGGTATATACTACGGTTGCACAATTAGGTCCATATTTGCATATAGCTCCCTTACATAATTTTGATTGATTTCATACTAATGGTGTACTAAAAGAACCCAAGTCTGCCCGATTGACATGCAATTTCTCAATGATTTCGGAATGGTAGATCACAAATTTAATTTCGACCGATTCCATTTCAATTGTCCTCCAATGTTGCTATGCCTGTTTTATCTACAGGATATTGTACATATTAGTGTCTCTTGTAGGTACCCAAAATGGTGGAAAGTATCATAAAGTATCATATATATATATATATATATATATATATATCATATATATAATATATACAAGTCCTGCAGGGGCCGACCTTAAAGATATTTTAACTTATTTATTATACTTTTCATAACCTAATAAACTCCGTATGATAGAGATTTAAAGTCGGAGTTTATAAGGGTTCCAACGAAAAGCTCGAGTTGTTTCAAATTGCCGGTCAAATTTAATATATACTCCACCCTGCGGTTATAATTAATTTGACTGCAATATTTCAAAGTGTAACAAACTTTGCAGCCAACTAAACATACCCTGCGGACGTATTATTACATATATACAATAAATTCCAAACCACAATGACAAGCATATGGTATCCACTTTAATAATGATAACGGAAGCGTAGACTATGCAAATTGCTGAGTGTCTATTTAAAAGAAAGATTTACAAAGAGCTTCGCTTTTTTTGTGCAAAGTCATTTTACAGAAATGTCATTGTAACAACAATGTATATATACTCGTACTTCTTTGCTCTGTGTGCCAAAAACGATTTGATGCTATATTCACTCATAAACAAACTCTGAAATCACACAACACACAAATATACATACATACGAACACACATTGAGAGACAAATATTTCAAATATTAATAGATGATGTATGCAATCTTTATATCCTAATAAATCATAACGACAACTTCCGCATTTTCACATTCATATTCAAATAATTTATAAAATATACAAACATAAGAGCAACGATGGCAACAACATCCATGTTGTTGTCAGCGTTTACACAAACACACAGACACACACATAACATTATCGCTGTGTAAAAGGGAAATGTGCTGGTGCATCCTTTATGCCACCACCGCCATCTCTAATAACTCGTTCAAACACACACACACACATACATGTATGCATAAATATGTACATCTCAATAAGCAGTAGTTGGCATCCAGTTTTCCCGTTTTCGGTCATATTTATATTTGCATTTCCCCTTTTCCGGAATGCTCTGATTGAGTTCAAATGTTGTGAATGCATGTTTGCTAAAGCGCTGATATTTGCAAAGGTCCTGGTCGGTCTCTCTCTTCCTTTTCCGGTTATTCGTATATGCTAGCCCAGTTTTCCTATTTCATTAGTTATGTTTGTTTGTGAGTGAACGAGCGAGTGTGTGTGTGTGTATGTATGCATGTGTTTGATATGTACATATGTTGTTCCTTTACAATATATTCTAAAATTATAAACCAACAGAATAGCCGGGGCACCAAACATTTTCAAATTGACAAACTAACACACATACACACATCCATCCATTTGTATGTAGAAAGGGGGATTTGTGTTATAATTTAATAAACCCTAATACATATTGTATTTTTAAAGGGGGTGTGGTATATTAATTAAAGGAAAATGTGGTTAGTTCGAGAAGAAGGGCTATGTGTCACCACATGTCCAATAGTTGGACATTACTGAACGGACTTAGCCGATTAAGTCTTATAGAGAGCTCGAAAAAATTATGGTTAAAGTTTAAAATTAAGGTTAAAGTTTTATTTACGGAATCCATCAGCCTTGGTGACCTTTGACTGGTATGCGAAGTTTTTTTTTTCCAAACATTCTATGGTATTGCTAATGGGATATATCGGCCCAGGCTTTGGCGTAGCCCCCATATATATAATGACACCCCAATATTCGGTATTTTAGGGATTTTGGATGCATTTTTCAACCGAGTTGACTCTAATTTCATATTTTGGGTTCTCATTGTATAGCACATGTCCGTATAAAAAATTAATATTGACCCATGTTTCAGGGTAACGGTACCTCTAAATATTCGGTATTTGGGACACGTTTTTTTCCACCGAGATGGCTGTAATTTAGTTTTTTAGGTTCTTATTGTATAGCATATCTCCATTCTAAAGATTATTAATATTGACCCAAGTTTCAGGGTAACGGTACCTCCAAATATTCGGTATTTTGGACACTTTTTTTCCACCGAGTTGGCTGTAATTTAGTTTTTATGTTCTTATTGTATAGCACATCTCCATTCTAAAGATTATTAATATTGACCCAAGTTTCAGGATAGCCCCAATATAACGGTACCTCCCAATATTCGGTATTTTGGACACCTTTTCCCACCGTATTGATTGTAATGTGGTCCTTATTGAAAAACACATATCCGTACCAAAAATAATAATTTTGACTCATGTTGCAGGGTAGCCCCCATATAACGAAATCCCCTATACTCGGCATTGATTTAAACCACTTAGCTGGCTTGTGATAGAACGGATGTTCCATAAGCCGAGCTTAAAAAAGATTTCCATGCGCGTCGGTCTTGTGCGCATCTCTTTCCATCTCATTCGAGTCATTTGCCTTCAACGTGAACCATCAGTTGGCTCGCTTTTATATGCCTTCTGAGCTGGAGCATTTTCATTCATACGCACAATATGACCTAGCCACCGTACTCGCTGCAGCTCGATACGACTAACTATGTCGTATTCATTGTAAAGCTCGTGGTTCATTTGATGTCTATATTCACCGTCGACGCAAATCGGCCCGTAGATCTTTCGGAGAATTTTTCTCTCAAACATTCCAAGAGTTGCCTCATTTGATTGCCTAAGTACCCATGCTTCTGATCCACATGACTTGTCTTCTCGCCATTTATTGCCAGACCCACTTTGGCAGACTCCTTCTCAATTTGTTCAAAGGAGGATGTTACCGCTCGCCATGTTCGTCCCATTATATCGATGTCATCGGCGTAGGCGAGTAACATGTGTTGTTTGGGGTACAGAGTGCCATGATTGTTCACCTTTGCGTCTCGTATGACCTTTTCCAGCAGGATGTTATCACACGACAAACTGTCGTCTTTTCTGATTCCTCGTTCGGTATTGAAGGGCTCCGATAGATCCTTTCCGACTTTAGCAGCTGACCTTGTCCCAATAACACTTATCCTGCATAGCCGTATTAATTTTGCAGAAATGCCGAACGCAAACATGACCTTAAACACCTCTGAATGGATAGGCCTGTGGATTTGCCTGGTCTGATTTGCCGCATTGCTATGGTCCAATAATGTCATTGACCGTTGGCTTCAGTCGTTCACACAACACGCTGGATAGAACATTATATGCGATTTCTCTAGCTAAATTGTACTAATCAGCTGGTGCACGCTCCTTACTAGCATCTGACCACCAATCTTGAACACCACCAATCAGCCGATTGTTTTCCCCCAGAATTCGATATTTTGGGGATTTTCGACATGTTTTCCAAACAACTTGGCTTTAATTTGGATTTTGGGTTCTCATTGTATAGCACGTTTATGGGTAGCTCCCACAATATGGTACCCCCAATATGTTTTTCAATCAAATTGACTGTAATTTGGTATTTTTGGTTCTCACCACATCTCTCTTCTAAAGATTATTAATATTGATGCAAGACGCTATTTTGAAAATTTTGGACACGTATTCTCATTGATTGTCAAATTTCACTACCAAAAAAATATCAATATTTATCTCCGTTTTATTATAACACCACTATTATATATTTTGAGAATTTCAATCATATTTTTCTCACGTATTTGTTTGTATATTCAAGGTGCTATCATAGTATGAGTGTTCTTCTAGGAGTCCCCATTAATTTTAGATATTTTGATTGTCATCCAGTTGGGCCGCTCTGAACTTATGTGAAAAATGGCATACCTTTTTTTGCAGCCATCTTTCTCTTATATGGTGCTTGTATGATCCCCACACTTCACCGAATGTTCCATTTTTCATGGTACATAAACATTGCCGTAATCAGAATATAGATTCTCGAAATCATCTAGACTTACTTGAAATTGAAGTAGGATGATCGCCATATCGAATAACGGGAATACCTTTTTTACGGAGGTTTATACTATCGTTCGTTGGGTCTTTCTCATATAGTTTGGCTAATTTTGGTCTTTCGACCCAAGCGCCTCTTCATTTAATATATTCTGCTTTCGCGTTTTACTCGGAAGTTCAATTTTAATACCCCATCATTCTATGAAGTTGGATCGATATTTTTGTTGTAGCAGTGCCTGGAATACAGATATCAATGTATTCAAATATTTAGGAGATTGTTACATACGGTTGTTGCATGGCGACGGGCAGTAATTTGTGGTCAGAACATAATTCATGCTCCATATCGTAGGTTATTCTTCGACTTTCTCCGTGGTTTGAAACACATCACGTCAATTTTGATCCGCGAGGATCAAGAAGTAGTATGGTCATACATTCACTCCCTGTTTTCACGTTCATGTATAATCATATATAAAATATCGAAATAAAATTTCTGCAATCCATCCTAAATTAAAATATCAACCTCCAAAATCAAACTATTTCGTTCATTCCATTTATGCAGTCGTTCATTTAGTTTTTGCCTTGTTGACATATATTTAAATTTGAAAGCTTAAATACACAACAAAGCTTCTCATTCCAATTTCCAAGAGCCGTTCGACTCCATCAACAACGACAAACTACTACCACTACTATATTTGCAGCCATGACAGAGAAAGGGATTTAAAGTCGTTGATGGTGTGCAGTGGGTGTATGTGTGAGTGAGTGTTTTAGTGTGTAAGGCGCACCGATAGCAGAGGATGTATGACTGAATTGTTGGATGTGGCTTTTCCATATTCATTTAAATGGTAAGACTTTATTCTCCTCCTCCTACCAACACCATCACCATCCCGCCCATTTTATCTGTCCCCTGTTGTTGGTTGTTTGTAACTCTGACCTTAATAACCATTTGCCAAGAGTAGAAGATACAATCCAACGGGCTTTTTTCTGTTGGTTTTTGTTCTTTGTTTACACTCCGAACCCCCATAAATGAATAGGAACGGACTCTGTGGGCAAACACTATGGTGGGAAATTGGTATTTCCAAAGGCAAAATTATCCCCACACACATACTTTTCGCTTTCAGTGTACCAGCCGTGCAAGAACACACAGAGAACACCGAACAGTTCATGCAATAGAATAAATTTGTTTAAGTTTCATCAGACTGGGTTAAAGGGTTAGTTGTCGCATCTTTATAGAGTGGGTTTGTTCTCTAATATGACACATAGCCGAATGGAATGGGATGAAATCGATGTTGCTGTCGGGTGTTGTGGTTGTGTGTGTTCTTGTGGTATCCGTTTTACTGCCAGCCAGCCGGTATACAAATATTTTACAGAGATTTGCCATAGTTGTCGGTTACAATTCTTATGCAAATAGAAATAGTATTATGTTGTAATAATAATGGAATTAATTTATTTTATATTCTAAGGTTTTTTACTTCTCAATATTATTATTGAAAATATTGTAGCCACTACCCCCTGTTGTAAATATACATACATATTAAAATATATGTACAGCTGTTGTTGTCCCAGCTCAAGTAATAACGAATATTATTAAGTTTACGTAGAAGGGGGTAATTTTAAATTTTAATTGAATTTGTAATAGAAATGTTGTTGTTGTTATTCTTGGCATTGATGTCTATTTGAGTTTTTGACTTAAAACTCCATATGACAGTGATTTTGAGATATATATTTTCGTTATTAATAAATTATGAGTACTTTGATATGAATTTATTAAGAATTTTTAAGTGCACTTTAAAATTGTATGAAATTATATTAACTCTTTGATGTTGATACTATGATACGATGGCTATTATTTATTATTTTAATTTATTAAAATGTGTTGTATTAAAAATTCAAATATAATTCAGTCTTTGGAAAAATGTAATTTTAAAGTTGATTAAAATAACAATAAACCAAAAAAAAAAAAAAAAAAATTGAGCTTATTTTTTGAATTCTCGACAAGAGAAGAAAGAATTTTTATTGTGTAAAGAAAATTTTTTAAACTTATTTTTTAATATTTTTTACATTATTTACAATCATACAAAACGTTGTTTTTATTTATTTTCGGTGAGAGGGCTTTACGAGTTTCTCTTTTTGAAAAATAAGAGCGTGAGTCAAAATGTTCGAAAAAGAGTAAGTGTTTAGTCTAATAGCGAAATCGACTGGAAATATAAAATTTATTTTTCCCGATTTGTATGTTCGTTTGTATTTCTAGAGTAGCAAACGGGTTTCGATTTTGTTGTACTGATCTGGTCATATAAGAAATTTACTTTATTCCATAATAAAAGTCATTTGGTTATTTAAAATTTCCCAAGAGGTCAAAATAACCGCCTTTAGGCAATATAGGTATAGCACATATGAATACAGGAAATGAAAGAGGGGAGGGAGCAGCAACAACTTAATAAACGTAGTTCTATGTGGTAAAAAAGTCACCAAATTTTAAAAAGCTGTGTCATAATATACACAATTGTTGTTGTACTTGAAATTGAAAAACGGTCAAAATGACCGCCTTCGGCAATCTAGTGTTAAGGATAGGATTCTCCAGCCCAGGATAGGATTCTCTTGAAGCAAGCAATGGACCAATAGGTTGTGATTCCAGGTGGATTCTGTAAACCGCCCATAGGTGAATGGTTTTAGCCTAGCTATGTTCAGGCTGTTGAATCAGCCTCAATCCCCATGGGGCCGAACTGAAAGCACTATAACTGACACACACCCTGCATTTGGATTAAGAACGCCAACTCAATTGTTTACAGATTCACTGGATTGGATATATAGTAGTTACAGTAACAATCTTGTGATAAACCAGAAAGTAGTAAAGTCGGACTGGGCCGACTATATGATACCCTTCACCACTTTGGGTATATTCAACATATGTATCCTAAAGTCGAAATTATATATGGAAGCTATGTTATATGTATATCTGAACCGATTTCAAGGAAACTTATCAGAGATTAATTTATATTAACTTCAGTACGTTGTGTCAATCGGCCTAGCTATGGATCTTTAGTGCACCATTTACTTAAAATCGGACGGAAATATATATATAGGAGTACTATATATGGGAGCTATATCTAAATCTGAACCGATTTTTACGAAACTTAGCACACATCATTTTAGACTTCATTCAGTACGCTATGCACAAAATGCATGCAAATCGAATGATTTTCAGGGACTTTGGTGCACTATTTACCACAAATCGGGCGAAATTATATATGGGAGCTATATCTAAATCTGAACCCATTTGCACAAAACTTGGCACACGTCTTTCTAGACTTAATTTAATACGCTATGCCAAAATTCGTGCAAATCAAGAGATTTTGAGGGACTTTGGTGCACTATTAACCTAAAATCGGGCGAAACTATATATGGGAGGTATATCTAAATCTGAACCGATTTTTACGAAACTTAGCACACATCATTCTAGACTTAATTCAGTACCCTATGCCAAAATTCGTGCAAATCGAAAAATTTAGAGGGACTTGGTGCACCATTTACGAAAAATCGGACGAAACCATATATGGGAGCTATATCTAAATCTGAACCGATTTTCACAAAACTTAGCACACATCATTCTAGACTTAAATCAGTACGCTATTCCAAAATTTGTGCAAATCGAAAGATTTTGAGTTCAGATTTAGATATAGCTATATGGGAGCTATATCTAAGTCTGAACCGATTTTTCCCAATTTCAATAGGGTTCATCCTTGGGCCAAATAAATGAGCTGTGCCAAATTTCAGCCACATCGGTTTATAAATGCGACCTGTACTTTGTTTCAATATAACATCAACAGACGGACGGACGGACGGACATGCCTAAATCGACTCAGAAAGTGATTCTATGCATATTCTCAAAAGGAACCATGGGTCTATCTCGATTCCTTTTGCCTGTTACAAACATATGCACAAAGACATAATACCCTGTACCACAGTGTGGTGAAGGGTATAAATATACAAAGTGATTCGCTACTCTGTTTAATCGATGGAAGTGAGATTTTTTGATTTCACGATTTTCACGACATTTTCGAAGACCAGCCTAATGGATTTCTTTTTTCCTAACCTAATATGTCCACAAGGAAAATGAATGACTTCGGAGAGCCCCGACATCGAAAAGGGATAAAAAGGCAAGTCAAAATGTGTCGGGACATTTATATGCGGGATATGTAATAAAAAGCTAGTATTTTTTTTATTTACTCAGAAAATGAAGGTAAAATTACAGATCTACCCACCAAATTTTATTCCCTTCTTACACTAAGAGGAACATTTATATGGAGGCTAACATGAACTTTTCCACCCACCACCTCTAAATGACCTCGAAACTTAAAAATTTTAAGCCGGAAGTTTAATATTGGAGCGAATTTGACCAATTCTGCTAGTTTTCGGTATTCAGAACCAAATATACAAAATGCCTAGTATGGAGGATATATTAATTTTGTCATTTAATTTGTAACTCATCGAAATATTAATTTCCGACCCTATAAAGTATATATCGACGCCTCCGAACCATAGTATGCTAAGTCGACTTAGCATGTTTTAAAGTTCTTTACGTTTTTAGATACTACGGTCCTTAATTAAAATTCACTGAATTTTTGGTAATCATCGGCCAATCCAAACCAATGTTATAAGCAAAAATGTACTTAGCATGGCACGTACGATTAAAGAAACTTCCATACTTTGAAAGCTTCTACTGAAAAACTCACTTTTCAGACTTAGCATACTTTGGTTCGGAGGCGTCGATATATTCTTGATCAACGTAAACTCTTTGACGATTTAAGTCTAAACTAATTGAGATAGATCACCAATTTTTTTTTTTATCATCGATCCACGTTAAAGCATAGCTCCCATATAAGGATAACACCCCCCTAATTTTCGGTATTTCATACTTGCCCCTTTCTAGGGTAGTCTCCATACAATCCCCTTTGTATACCTTCGACCATAGTATGGAGGTTTGTTTTTCCGTTTGTAACTCATCGAAATAATCATTGTCAAAATTTTACATAGAGTTGTCTTTTGTCTGCAGGCAGATCATGTTCGAAGATGAGCTATAAACAAATATTTCGTTGCGTATACTTCATTCTTGAAGATACTTGCACAACCCTTAGACAAATAGGACATTAAAGTATTATTTATTTCAGGCGTTATTGCTTCCCACGATATTTTTCCCCGGCTTAGAAGAAAAACATGATTGAAAAAAATATGATTTATGTATAGCTGTTATATAAGATATATTCATTATTTGATCTTATTTAGGCGTGATACTATGACTCGGAAAAGGACCTATTGCTTTCATCGGTGGAGAAAAAGATCTCTATAAGGTTCCTTTAAGAAGCAGCCTTTTTTCTGCAGTGTTTCCACAACAAAATTATTACACATTATTACTCCGAGATCTTACTGCCAACACGCGATTTGAGTCCTTGAAGCTATGAGTACAAATCGAACCTGCTTTCTTTTGGAACTTGATAGTTCCAGAATATAAAGTTCATCTATAATTTGTTTCATTAGAAATCCTACTATTTTATTAAATTATGGAGCTTGAAGCTATTTTTGAAAATATAATGCTTTTGGACACATTTAAGTTCGTATTACATGCTCAAATACGTGTATCCTACTCAGGGAGTTGTTAACATATTCCTATCTATAATTTTTTGCAATGTAATTCCTTTCATATCGAACAAAATCGTATATGTATCGTATATACATTGTTATTACTCTTCGATTTTCATTATATAACGAACTTTATTTATGTCTGTTGTCGATGACAAATTTAACTAATTGACAAACAAAGTTTTATCGTTAATATTATTTCCCAAAAAACAAAAATTCCGACACGAGCCAATATGTCACCATATGTCTAGCCATTAAACAAATAAACCTATTTGGTGTGCAAATACACACACACACTCACACTCAGAGATGAATGATATACAAATTATACAAGTGATCAATATTTTTTTTATGACTAATTCTGTAATTTGCCAACTATTGATTTATGTCGACACGCAAACAAACACAAATGGATTATGATAATGACAAAAAGTAAGTGTAATATAACATTTGTCTAATAATAATTATAACACATGACTGAAAATGTTTTCCTACAAAGTAGGATGTACGATATTCATTTTTTGACAAATTGTTTATTGAAATGTGAAATCAAAGCAATATATCCATCATCTGAATTGAATATTCAAAGGAAGAAGTTCCTATACACATACATATCTTGTATAAATGAATATTTTTTGTGGAATCATGTCATTCGCAGGCAGAATATATTGACATAAAAAAATCTTATTATAAATACTATATGTTTTGTGGTAGCAGTTTTATGGAAATAGGTTAAGTCGTATTTTATTAAATTATATAATTTGACGTAAATGGTCCACAAAACGATGTGATAAATTTTGCGGGTCCGTATTTTATGAGGAAATATAAAATTGAGGATTACTGCACACTATTTCTTTTATTTATATATTTTTTGTAATTTACATCATAGGAGGGAAATATATAATTCTACACTAAACACTGTGAAAAAAGGAATTAAGTCTTTATGCCCTTCACCACATTGTGGTACAGGGTATTCTTTGTCTTTGTGCATATGTTTGTAACAGACAAAAGGAATCGCGATAGACCTTTTGAGAATGCGCATAGAATCACATTCTTAGTTGATTTATGCACACGTAACTTATTCGATCCAAGTCAGAATCGAATAAGTTACGTGTGACAAATTTCATCCAAATCGTAACATAAATCGGACATGTACTTTGTTTACAATTTAAAACCAAAAGCGGACATACATGCATAAATCAACTAAGAATGTGATTCTATGCGCATTCTCAAATTGGAGAAAACTCGTTTAAGATTTAGATATAGCTGCCATATATAGTTTCGTCCGATTTATTAAATAATGCAATAAACTTCCAATATTGGTCCGATTGAAATAAAATTTTGCACAGAGTACTGAATTAGGTGCTGATTGATGTGTGCTAAAGTTGGAATCGTTTTAAATTTAGATATAGCTCCTTTTTATATTTTCGTCCGACTTTATGTAAATGGAACTCCATACTCCCAATATTTGTCCGATTTAGACAACAGTTTTGCACTGCGTACTGAATTAAGTCCAGTTTGATGTCCGTGAAGTTCTGTTGAAATCAGTTCAGATTTAGATATAGCACCCATATATAGTTTCTTCCGATTTTATGCAAATGGTGCAACAAACTTCTAGGGTTTGTCCGATTGAGAAGTTTTGTTTAAATCGGTTCAGATTTACATATAGCTCGCAACATGTTTTTTGCTCGATTTCATTCAAATGGTGCAGCAAAAAATACATTAACATGCAATTTTTCATAAATTTCAGAATGAAATGTGTATGATTTTTATATCGGTTCAAATATTTATGTAGCTCACAATTTTTTTTTTTCGCTCCATTCCATTCCAGTAGTCTTCCAAAGATTCTCTGTCTCTTCTATATACAGGATATTATATAGATTAGCATCTCTTGTATGTACCCAAATCGGTTAAGAGTATCATAGTCGGTCCGTCCGATTTTTGATCTGTCCATACTGTTTTTCCATACAACCTAGAATATATTTCATCTTAACTGCATATTGTGCAACCTTAGGAAGATAGCAAGGTGGTTTTTAACGGTAAGGCGCCAAACAACAATCGAAAGATGCCATAGGAACCAGGGTTCAAACGCCAGTCGGTCTCAAGAAGAATTTTTGAGTTTTATACCTTTTTAAAGCGAGAGACTTTTTCAAATATTTTACAAGATATTATTTTAAGGAAAATATAAAGTTTTTTACAAATTTCTGGTTAAATTTTACTATTCCTCACAAAAAAATCTAAACGTTTTATACCCTTCACCACACTGTGGTACAGGGTATTATGTCTTTGTGCATATGTTTGTAACAGGCAAAAGAAAACGAGATAGACACATGTTTCCTTTTGAGAATATGCATAGAATCACTTTCTAAGTCGATTTATACATGTCCGTCCGTCCGTCCGTCTGTCCATGTTAAATTGTAAACAAAGTACAGGTCGCATTTATGATCCGAATTGGATGGAAATTGGTATAGGTCACTTGTTTGGCTCAAGGACGAACCCTATTGAAATTGGGAAAAATTGGTTCAGATTTAGATATTGCACCCATATATATTTTCGTCCGATTTAATGTAAATGGCATACCAATGCCCCTATATATCTTTCGATTTGCACGAAATTTGGCATAGCGTACTGAATGAAGTCTAAAATGATGTGTGTTAAGTTTCCTGAAAATCGGTTCAGATTTAGATATAGCTCCGTTACATTATAGATTAATTTTAAATAATTGAAGCACCAAGGATCCAATATATGGCTGATACGAAAAAAACGTACTGAAATTTGTATTACCTAACATGTGACAAGTTTCGTTGAAATCGGTTCATATTTCGATATAACTTCCGTATATATTTTCGCCCGATTTTAAGTAAATTGGACATCATACTCCTCATGTTAGTCAGATTGACATCAAATTTTGCACTACGTACAAAATTGAGCATAGAATTACTTAGTTGCATTTTCTAGAAGTACAGACCTCTTGACGACCTATTGATATTTGTTTGAAGTCGATTTGCATACTTTTGTCCCATTGTCACAGTCGAATGACATGTTTATACATAGGTCTAAGTCGATTCACATTTAGATAAATATCACATATTTTATTTCATCCAATTTCATTTTAATAGTCCTGTTTAATATACCCATATATATATCGGTATTTATATAGTCGGCCCCGTCCGACTTTACTACTTTCCTTACTGGTTTGAGAATAAAATTTTGAAATTTGGTGTGAGTTTTATTAAAGCATGTGTAATTACCATATTCACTAATGGAAAGAGGTCTTCTATCAGAAACATGTGGTTTTGCATGAATTTTCGGTGTTTTTGACATATGTATTATACGTCGGAAATGTATGTTATTTACTTTCTGTTTCTGATGGACCATTTCTGGTATGGACTGAAACTTTTGCAGGTTGGGAGAGTTACGTCAAAAACCAAATGCCTGTATATGTGGACACATAGACCCCATTTTCGGAATTAATGTGCATGTACGATGTCCATTCATACCATTCAGGATACTTCGCTCCTTCATATAAAATTAACAAGGAATGGACCAATGTGTATGTTGTTTGGACTTGATCTACGTTTCTTAGAAATATTATGGTACTGAAAATGTTCATACAGTTTAATATTCCGTCTGCTTTATATATGGGTTACAAATTTTCAAAAATTTGCCCGTTTGGGGGAGATGGTGGAAAGAATGGAACCTTAAGCCCCATATTTAAAGATTCTGCAGGTTTGGCTAAAATTTTACATTGGTTCTAATTGGATGAGAATATTAAATAATATATCGTTAACAAGATTCGAAAAACTTAAAGTCTAATGTCCTGCAATACTAGTTATTACACTTTAATACCATAATATAAAAATACACTTTGGTAAAACAGTGGAACTACTCGCATATTAATTTTCCAATTTCAGAAGGTTTATCAAAGCTATAAGACTCTTATAACCGAAATATTTTTTCACACTTTATTTCAATTAAAGTAAAAGGAATGACATGTGGCTGTTCATTTTTCAGTCTGACATAAATATTTTTATAGGATTTTTTTTTTAAATTGTCATCAAAGTTAATGTCATAATTTTATGAGAATTTGAAACGAAAAAAAAAGACGCAGGCAAATAAAATTCCAACAATACACGTCCACAACATGCTGTGCCAAGGTTATAATAAAAACATAAAAAATGTGTTATGTCAATGGAATAAATAAACACCCAAAAGAAGACACGACATACATTTACATACGAATTTAGGCAAAACTAATACATTCACACACACACGCTCATACATACATATATCCAAAAGCATTATAAACATTAAGTTATTTTTTATGACTACATCAACATATATAAATAGAGAATCAACATGACAGGGAATTAAATGGCTGATTGTGTGTGTATTAGGGCGGATATATTTCACGTTTATATGCATATTTTTACAAAATTTACAGTGAAGACCTCAGTTTCTTGGTAATTTTTCGGAATTGGTCACATGTAGATACACAAAAAATATGCTTGAATATTTTCCAAGAAATAAATTTATAAAATTTTTGTAAATTTCCATAACAAGAAAAATTCGGAAATCATTCGATTCTCCTCAATATGATTAAGTGTCTATACCATATTTCACAAAAACCACACAAACATTCAAATAGGCCTTTACTACCATTAGACTATCACATATACGAAAAAAAAGAAAACACCAAAGTACAACAAGAATCCTCTACGAAATGACATCGTAAATATTTTCCACTTCATTGGTATGCGGCAATAGGATATGGTCTACCTCCTATACCTCAACACTTGAAATGGCCCATATATATGAGAATGTGTAGCGGAAACAAAAATAAACAGCAACGGGGTAAGGGTAAACTTGACATACTCAAGAGATTATAGGTTAAGATTAATGGAACTTATGTTCAGAAGACACCACAAACATCTTTCACAATTCTTAAGTAGAATAACACAAGATCTCTCCTAGCCGTTACTTGTCTTGTCCTAAATAGGAAAATAGTTAATAATATTGTGGGTTTGTATATTTATTTGGAAATGATAAAAAGTGAAAATAAAATATATTTAAGTAATTTAACAATATATTAAAAGATTCACATTAAAGCTCTAATATTATTTAAAAATTATATAGAGATTAATTTGACATATATAAATCCATATTAATAATACCCTTCACCACACTGTCTTACAGGGTATTATGTCTTTGTGCATAAGTTTGTAACAGGCAAAAGGAAAGGAGATAGACACATGGTTCATTTTGCGAAAATGCATAGAATCACTTTCTGAGACGATTTACGCATGTCTTTCTGTCCGTCCGTCCATGTATTTTTGTAAACAGAGTACAGGTCGCATTTATGAACCGATTTGGATGAAATTTGGCATAGGTGATTTTTGGGCCCAAGGACGAACCCTATTAAAATTGGGAAAAATCAAAGTCCTTATATATCTTTCGATTTGCACGAAATTTGGCACAGCGTAATGAATTAGGTCTAGAATCATGTGTTTTAAGTTCGTAAAAATCGGTTCAGATTTAGATAAAGCTCACATATATATTTTCGTCCCATTTAATGTAAATGGTGCAACAAATTTCCTATATATCTTTCGATTTGCACGAAATTTGGCACAGCGTAATGAATTATGCCTAGAATGATGTGTGTTAAGTTTCCTGAAAATCGGTTCAGATTTAGATAAAGCTCACATATATATTTTCGTCCGATTTAATGTAAATGGTGCAACAAATTTCCTATATATCTTTCGATTTGCACGAAATTTGGTACAGCGTAATGAATTATGTCTAGAATGATGTGTGTTATGTTTCCTGAAAATCGGTTCAGATTTAGATATAGCACCCATATATATTTTCGTCCGATTTAATGTAAATGGTGCACCAAAGTCCCATAATATCTTTCGATTTGCACGAAATTTGGCACAACGTAATGAATTAGATCTAGGATGATGTGTGTTTAGTTTCCTGAAATCGGTTCAGATTTAGATATAGCTTCTATATTTTATCAATTGAAAAATTAAGTATTGGGTGTGACATGTTTATGGATAAAATTTCATTTTACTGGTCCTTTAAGAATGCGACGTCTGTTTGGATTCATCTGTTGATTAACCCAACGTGGTGAAGGGTATCACATAGTCGGCCCCGTCCGACTTTACTGGTTTTCATTAATTTAAGTAAATATATTACACTTTAAGAGAAAGTTGATAAATATGTATATATATATATATATATATTTAAAAATTTTCATAGATTTTCATAGATAGAGATATCGTTCGCTAAAAACTACACAAAGCGAAAAATTCGTAAGTTCATTTTTTTTGGAGCGATTTAACAACATTGTTCATTTCCAAATCTACATACATTGAAGTCAAACAAATCCCCATAATCATTGTATTGTATTGCAGTAAATATTGCCAGACATATCCCTAAATCCCATACATCATCCACTTGTCCCTAAACTTGTGTCTAAAACATATCATCATATCATGACTGAATGCAGACAACAGTTGAGCTGATGTACTTCTATTCCGGGGCGGTTTCAACAATTTGTATTTGAAATCAACATGAATAAAATAAGTTTTTTTTTCTGTTTAAATAAAAAATGCAGACAAAATAAAAACATATACAAAATAAATATATGTATGTATAGGGAAAAAACCACTAGAAAAGTATTGAAAATATTTTGACTAAACAATAATAGTGTGGCATAATTGTTGATCTATAAAAATGCGATATGAAAATTTGTACAAAGGAAAAAATCCTGCAAATATATTATGCTATAAAAATGACAAATCTTAATATATGTTTTAATACTTCCCTTCTCATTTGCTGTAAGATCGGCATTAATAAAAAACAAATCGATTTTGTAGAAAATGAGTTTTAAGCTTTCGGTGAGGCAACTTCTACAGTTTCTCAATCAGTGTGAATTTTTTACACGGCATGAAAACTGACATAGGACACAATTCTGCATCATTAACTCAATATATCATGATTTTTGATGGCCTTGTAGCAAAAGAACAATATGGCAGTGTCTCTAAGTTTATTAAATTTCGTATCAAAGCCTATATACTTTTAAGAGATGTAGAATCTTGAATTATATCCCCAACCAGAGACCCACTCTAATAAACACAGAGAAACATATACTCCACTTGAACCATAGCAATCCGTCATTCAGCAACTAACGTCAATCACTCGTTAATCTATTCATGATGTACGTACATATATTTGTGTATATTGGAAGGGAAATCCGTACATCTCTATAAATGTTTACATATATTTAAACAAATTAAATCAAGTTAAACTGTAAATATGCGTACATACAGAAACATTTCAAAGTCAAAAATAAAATAAACCTTGAACAATATTCTCGTGGGAGTTCAATTCAGTGCTCTGCATTCTGTGAATAATGTCGATATTTGTAGTGAAACAATTTCTGGGAAACAATTTAGAAATTATAGTGATGTGTAATAATAATGTTGAAAATGAGGGAACTTGAAACACTTTTTCGTTTAAATAACTTTAAAAATTATATTATAACTTTGCTTTGAGACAAGAGTAAAAGCAATTCACAATTTGGATCCATCGTCAAGAATGAAATTTTGGGTTCCGGAGAAGGTAGTTAAGTATTAGATTAATATTTGGCCAGGGAATTTACAACAGTGTAGGAGATTTTATAAAAAACAACTATTTATCAAATAGACCAATGTATTGGTGTCATATTAATATCCCACAAAAGACATGGTTTGTCGATGCTGACTTCATAAACTGTCGAACTTACACAATAATTTTGCAAGTAAGAAGATTTTGGTCGGACTGAAGTTAGCAAGCTAGTTAACATATTTAACGTTATCTTGGCAAAAAAAAGTTATATTTAACTGCCCAAATCCTTTAAAAGAATGATAGGTGTTTCAGCTTTCGAGGTGATGAAATGAATGAAGTCTCAATAAATACAAATCAAATCAAATCACTGTGTATGCACTTTATAATGGGTTGAAACTAATTATCCAAGCAATTTTTCCATTGCCATTGAGAGATCTCCAAAATATTGGTTGTCAACGCTTCAGATGGCTCTCCAGGCAACGATAATCATTAGCCCTGCATTTTTCCAGATGTGCAGGAATAACAAGAAGTCATTGTGTGCCAAGTCATGGGGGTATGACTAATGACCCTTCAATTCCGCGAAATCCCTTATTTTTTCGGCAGATGGATGTACTCATATGTTTCTCGTAAAGTATCGATCAAACAATTTCAGATTTATGCTCGTTGGAAAGATGAGATTTCGCATAGTAGAAATGTCGGACAGGGTCGACTATATGATACCCTTCACCACTTTGGGTATATTCGACAGATTAATCCTCACATTTTTAAAGGTCCAGTAAAATTAAATTGGATCCATAAGCATGTCATTCTGCAACCGATACTAAATTTTTCAGTTGGTCAGATATAGAAGCTATATCTAAATCTGTGCCGATTTCAGAAAATTTAACACACATCGTTCTATACCTAATTCATAACGCTGTGCAAAATTTCGTGCTAATCACAAGATATGTAGGACTTTGGTGCACCATTTACATTAAATAGGACGAAAATATATATGGGAGCTATATCTACTTCGTTCTAGATCTAATTAATTACGCTGTGTCAAATTTCGTGCAAATCGAAAGATACATAGGGACTTTGGTGAACCATTTACATTTAATAGGATGAAAATATATATGGGAGCTATATCTAAATCTGAACCGATTTTCAGGAAACTTAACACACATCATTCTAGACCTAATTCATTACGAAGTGCAGATTTCGTGCAAAACGAAAGATATATAGGAACTTTGGTGTACCATGTACATTAAATTGGACGAAAATATATATGGGAGCTATATCTAAATCTGAACAGATTTTTACGAAATTTAACATACTTCGTTCTAAATCTAATTAATTACGCTGTGCCAAATTTCCTGCAAATCGAAAGATATAAAGGGACTTTAGTGCACCATTTACATTAAATCGGACGATAGTATATATGGGTGCTATATCTAAATCTGAACCGATTTTCAGGGAACTTAACACACATCATTCTAGACCTAATTCATTACGCCGTGCCAAATTTCGTGCAAATCGAATGATATATAGGGACTTTAGTGCACCATTTTTCCCAATTTCAATAGGGTTCGTACTTTGGCCTAATAAGTTACCTATGCAAAATTTCATACGCCAAGCGGCTAAAATTGTGAATGGTATTTATGGTTTCGATACTGTAACAGCCAATTTTGTGCCTTTTGGTGTAGTGGATTCCGTTCAGGAATTTTTGATGTCACAGATGCAAAACGGTCAGAATTGCCCAACAAGAGAGGTGTCGTGTTCCACCACGACAACGATAGGCCACACACATCTACAGTGACTCGCCAGAAACGTCGGGAGCTTAGTTGGGAAGTTGTAATGCATCCGCCATACAGTCCAGACTTGTCACTAAGCGATTATCACATTTTTCTTGCATTGCAAAATTTCTTTAATGATAAAAATTGGTATCTAGGGAGGATTGTGAGAATCGACTACTAGAGTTTTTTGCAAATAGAAAGCAGGATTTCTATGAGAGAGGCATTATGAAATTACTTTTAATGTCCAAATCGGACATTCCGAATCATGTTAAATAAAGTACTAAATTTAATATATAAATAATGTATTTCTTGTCCCAATCCGACAAATCGGACCCAAATATATGTGAGAGCTATATCTTAATCAGAATCGATTTTAACAAAACTTCACGTACGCTAATCTATCCCTTATTTAGTACGCTGTGCAAAGTTTTGTCTCAATGGGGACCACCTTGGGAGTTTGGTGCACCATTTACATAAAATCGGACGAAAATATATATGAGAGCTAAATTTAAATATGTACCGATTTTCTCCAATTTCAATAGGTCTTGTCCTTGGGCCAAGTCAGTAACATGTGCCAAATTTTATCTAATTCGGATCATAAATGCGACTTGTATTTTGCTCACGAAAACAAATTGACGGAAATGCATAAATCGACTCAGAAAGTTATTTTATGCATATTCTTAAAGGGAACCATGGGTCTATCCCGAATTATGTTCTCTGTTACAAACATATCCACAAAGACATAATACCCTGTACTAGAGAGCGGTGAAGGGTTGCACGGAAATGTTCACGAGTTAATTCAAGTTGTTGACATCGATTTTTCAAGTCCACTGCAAATAAGACAACGATATATTGGGTTCCCATTTGGTAGAAATGCTGAAAATTATCATTGTTTGTTGTTGTGGCGCAAACTTCTGAAGGAATACAAGGCTAAATTTTTGCACAAACACTCTTGTTATTTGTGAGTAGGTCAATTTCAATGATAGACGTTATTGGTCCAACTTGAGGCATAGCCCCCATGTAAGGGTACCCTGATCATAGACACGTGCTCCATCCTGCCAGTAAGAATCTATTACTGTCCATGTTTAGACCCCCATTATCCAGACTTCTAGAAACTAGGGTTAGTTGTTCATAGTGGAGAGTATAACAAATTGGTGTCGGTCAAATTTAATGATGGGTAGTAGCAGAACACAAATAATTGTAATTCTTTCACAGAATTACATTGTAAAGTTGTTTACCTTTATTGTAAAATCCAATCGTAATCCCGATTCCCATTTTAAGAAGATAAACGTTTTCTAGTGATTTTATTCGAATCTCTATTAATATGTGGGCGTTTCTGCTTTTTTTCGGTACAGGTTTTGGTATATGATACTACAAACTGCATTGTAGGATTTTGGAATAATTTAATTTTGATTGTAGTTTGATATTTATAGATAATTGATGGCGGATACTTTTGTGAAATATTTCCATCATCAAATTGCCAATGTGTATGGGGAAAATGTCCATTCGGAAAATTGTCAACAATTCACCATATACCGCTGTAGATATAAGACAGAAAACTTCATTCTAGAACCTCACATTGTCTGAATGTTCTATTGGTATTCATATATTTTTATACCCTACACAACTATGTTGTCAGGAGGATATTATAGCTTTGTGCAGCCCCAAGAGTTTGTAACGCCGCGAAATATTGGTCCTAGACCCACCTTTAAGTATACCGATCGTCATATCTCGACTAGCTGAGTCGATCTAGACATGTATGTCCGTCCGTCCATTATAATTTGTAAACACGATACAGGCCGCAGTTATTGACCAATCTTCACGAAATTTTGCATGTAGGATGGGTTCTGCTCAATGAAGACCCCTATTGTTTTTGGTAAAGATCGGTTAATATTTAGGGGATGATATATATATTTAACCGAAAAACTAATATTTTTGTCTGATTTTCTGGTCGCTCTAGAGGCCGCAATTATGGCGCAAACACCGCGAATATTCTATATGGAGAAGGGGATTGGGCCAAAGTCGTTATATATCATGCCGAAATTTGTTTTGATAAAGATCGATCAATATTTAGTGAGTCAAATGCACCCAAACTTTTGTGTAAAAAATGACAACATTTGTATTCTATAGCTCCTGAATGACATAGAACCGAGAAGTTACTAGTATATCCAAGAGGAGTGGTTGTCCTTTAAATTGATACCAATTATATTGTCGTATGTACTCGGATGTGTGAGTTACATTTAAATATTTACAAAGTGCTTACGATTTAGATATAGCTCATAGATATTATTTCATGTAAAACACATATATCCACACTGAAATTTGGCAAAACGGAAATACAGCAAGCGGAAAATCGCTTTGAAATTTTCCATGAGGATCCAGGTATGGTCAAGGATAACGCCTATAATTTTCTGCGATAATCAGATAATATTATTGGGATGAGGTGGACCGAAAACTTAATTTTTTTGTTTTTTTTTTCTAGTCAATATATAGGCCACAATTGAAAGTCGGACATCATAACACAATCCATAGTGAAGGGAATCTGGGCAAGTAATTAGAAGGGATTTACTGATTATTAGTAATATTTTTTGACCTCTAGTCAGTCAAGAGGGTGCAAATATAGCGAAATATTTTCCATGCTCAGAATATATAACCACAGAAAGTTAGATTTTCGTGGATGTTGTGTAGGGTATCATATGGTTGGCCCCGTCCGACTAAACTGCTCCGTTCACTGGTTAAATTTCTAATTCCCTCGTGGTGAAGGATATATAAAATTCGACTCGATCGAAGTGAGTACTTATTAATTATACCAATATATATAATTTCATTTTCATCTTCCTTTTGAGTCTCATAAAAAAGTATAATTGTTGAAATGAGTTATTATAAAAGGGGGCATGCAACATTTTATTTGATATTCTTGATTGCTAGTGCCCTTGTTCTTGTTTTTTGTTTTTGCTTAATTTTCTTTAAAATGCAAACTTCAATTGCACACATATGAACATTAAAAGGATGGTTTAACTGCTAACGCGGGGTTCTTTCCTTTTTTAAAGCAATTTCAAAGTACCATTTAGTATTGCACTGTATGCATGTTTGTATGTGTGTGTTTGTGCGATTGCACTTTATTATTTATTTAAACATTTTTTTATGTTGTGTTGCACAAGCAATGAAATCAATAATAAAATTGAAATAACTTAACCCAAATACATACATATTGAGGCAAACCAGTACAACAAGGCAAACCAAACAGAGTCAGAAACGAGACACAGCTAGACTCATTGATCAACCCCATAAATACTCATACATGTGTACAGACACACACACACACACACCGAGAATAAACTACAACTCACACTCTTATATAAAAGTTAAAGCAGGATATGAATATTGTCACAAACATCGACATACCTGCTGTTCGTGGTGGTGGCTTCGATGTGTGTCAAAGGGAAGGATATGGTGAACTGTAACTGCATATGATTATTAACGGTATGTAGCGGGAGGGGCGAGGAGGGGCGGAAAGGAGGACGACATGCCCATCAATACCACAACTACATGTGTAGTTTTATGCTGTTATATTGTGTGTGTTTATGTTTTTTGTATTTTTCATGAATCTCTGCAATTGAATGGTAAACGAAAAAAACATCGGTAAAAAACAACCTTTGCTCACGTCGATTCCACTGATTTTTTGTTTATATATTTTTTTGTGTTGTTTGTCTGTCGTTTATTTTCATTTTATTTTAAATATTCAGGAAAAATACCACTCACATAAAAATCCATCCATTTGTGAAAAAATGAAATTGCATTCGTGTGGATAAGATCGAATTTTGAATGTACTATAACAGGGGTGGGGAATGGTTCCTAAAAAAAGGACAGTATCTATTTCAGAGGTAATTTTATGAAAAACACATCTAAGACCCTTCTATGAGAAATTATTCAAAAGCTCCTCTATAGGCAGTACACCTAATGATATTTTATGGTCCGAGGATCTTAAGCAGTTCTACAGGTTGCTGAGCATAAAAACTTCTATGTAAAAAGAAGACATAAAACCCATGTATGTAAAGAAGACATACAACTCTTTTGTATACACATGAACTAAAGCTCTTTTGTATACACATAAACTAAAGTTTTTCTATAACAGAAGACCAAAAGCTCTTCTATGACAAAAGACCTAAAGTTCTTCAATGGACAGAAGACCTAAATACTTCTTTATACAGAATGATCTCTTCTTTGGGTCAATCTCTTCTATTCTTTGGGCCGATGGCCTAAAGCTCATTAGAATAACTAAAGATCTTTAGGAGAATACTTAAACATGTTCTAAGAAAAGACTTAAAGCTCTCCATTGAGACAACATGAAGTTCGTCTATGTGAAGACATAAATAATGCTCCTCTGTGAGAAGATATAAATCTATTCTATAAGAAAAGCTCTTATATAGGAAGATTAAAACTTTTTATATGAGAACACAAAACTTTTATATTGGCAGAATGCCTAAAGCTCTTCTACAAGAAGACCTAAAACCTTTCTATGAGAATATCTTGAGCTTTTTGAGAAAGACCTAATCCTCATCTATGAGAAGAATGATTGTAATTCTAGGAGAAACATAATTAAAGATATTAAGCTAAAAAGAAAAGCTTTAGATGAGAAGACCCAAAGTTCTTCTTTTTTTAGAAGACACAAATCTTTTCTATGAGAATATTGCAGCAGTTGTATGAGCATAAAACCTAAAGCGTTTCTATAAGAAGGCCTAAAATCATCCCATGAGAAAATCTAAACCTTTTTTGAGAAACAGTAAGCCGCTTCTAAGAGAAGGCTGTTATATTTTCTAGGAGAAAAATAGCTTAAGCCCTTCTTGTAAAAAAGGGTACTATGGAGCCTCTATGACCAGGAGTCAGGGGAAGTCCTTACGATATTTAACTAGCCCTATGATACCATGAAGATATTTAAAGGAATATCTACCTATATCAATTACATTGCATGTTAACAAAGGGAATGACAAATTTTACATAAACTCTTTTCCACTATGAAGGGTATAAAAATGAATCAGTGCTCTTTCTCTTTTCGCCCTTTCACATTCACCCACTCACACACACACAAATAACCAAAGGAAAAAATTAATTGGTTTATTGAAAATATTGAATTTTTCTGCAATCGATTGTGGTAAAGGACATAAATATCAGCATGTATTCTCTCTCATACTCATACGCACATATGCAAATATCGAGCGAGCGCGCTCACACACACAAATCACAACTTGTAGTCGTTGTATCTATGTTTTTATTTTCCAAGTTCTCCTTTGGCCCATCTCTCCCATTTCCGGATAAATCAATTCAATTTGAAAAATGTTAAAAGGGATTTTATTTTTGTTGCCGGAGATTTAAATGTCCAATTTTTGTTGAAGGTTTAGGTGGCTTTTTTCTTGTTGTTGCAAAAGAGACCGGGTAGTAAAATAACATTTTAGGTGAGTGAAAGGCGATTTAAATGTGACTTTTCTGCAAAAGGATTTAAATGTATATTCGGTAACAAATGTAAAGGTAGAACAATGGTTGGCTGCAGTTCCATTGATTTGGGGGGTTAGGTTATGCATATATTATGAACAAATCTGTCAAATTAAAAGTAAATGCGGCTTATGCGAAATGATGCCGGTATTTGAGACAGAGGGGGTTATACGAAGAATGGTTTAAGAGAAAGGTTATCACAATAATTAAATTGTTTGAAAATGTAGGTTTATTCTTTGTGCAGTAAGAATGGAAAGTGTTATTTAAATCAGTGATTTTCGTTTAATATAGATAGTGAATGTCTAGCTGTGGGTCTCTTGTGTAATGGAGAGAATATATAGTTAAACAAGGATCTATTTTTGTCTAAGATAAGAGATTTTTCTGTTGATGTTTGTATTCTAAAATATAAAATTCTCTCAACTTGGTGGAAACCCCAAAGAGAAACCAGTTAGGAAAGTAGTAAAGTCGGATTTGGTCAGATATAGAATTGCTTCCTACAATGAGACAAAATTATCCAAATAACTCAAGGCAAATATCAATCGGACACCCGTTGATTATTTGATTACTTGTATAAATATCTGATAAACACGAGGAATTTTTACATTAAATCGGACGAAAATATATATGGGAGTTATATATAAATCTGGACCGATTTTCATGAAACTTAACGCACATCATTCTAGACCTAATTCAGTACGCTGTGCCAAATTTCGTGCAAATCGAAAGATATATAGGGACTTTGGAACACCATTTACATGAAATCGGACGAAAATATATATGGGAACTATATCTAAATCTGAACCGATTTTTCCCTGTTTCAATAGGGTTCCCCATTGGTCCGAATAAGTGACCAATGTCAAATTTCACTCAATTCGGATCAGAGTTGCGACCTGTACTTTGTTTACAATTTACCATGGACAGACGGACATGAATAAATCGACTTAAAAAGTGATTCTATGCACAAAGAAGGGTATAAAAGTAAAGATAATAAAGATAATGAGTCAGAAGGAGGCTGTGGCAAAGAAGAAGGCGGTGATGATGCGACATTTTGGCGGAGTGTTGAAGCTTAAGAATAAATGGGAGAGGTTATGGGGTTTTATTTCAGAGAAGATGAGTTGTGCAAAGGATCGACACCGACCGAAGACATAAAGGCTCCACTAGAAAATATCGGCATGTTAGTAGAGTGTATCGATAGACTTAACTTAGTACGTTGTGCCAGATTTCGTCCAAATCGAAAGATACACTGGGACTCTAGTCCACCATTTAAATTAAATCAGACGAATATATATATTTAAGCTATATCTAAATCTAAACCGACATTCAGTGCGCTGTACCAAATTTTGTGCAAATCGCACGATATATAGGGGCTTTGGTGCACCATTTACCTTAAATCGGACGAAAATATATATTAGAGCTATACCTAAATCTAAACCAATTTTCACGAATCTAAACACGCATCCTTCTGGACTTTATTCAATACGCTATGTCAAATTTCGTGCAAATTAAAAGATATACAGGGATTTTGGTGCACTATTTACATTAAATCGAACGAAAATATATATGGGAGCTTTATCTAAAACTGAACCGATTTTCACCAATTTCAGTAGGATTTGTCCTTAGGCCAAATAAATTAGCTGTGCCAAAATTCGTTCAATTTGGATCATAAACGCGACCTGTACTTTGTTATACGCTTTACCACACTGTGGTACAGGGTATTATGTCTTTGTGCATATGTTTGTAAGAGGCAAAAGGAAACGAGATAGACCCATGGCATCTTTTGTGAATATACATATAATCACTTTCTGAGTCCATTTATGTTTGTCCGTCCGTCCGTCCATGTTAAATTGTAAACCAAGTGCAGGTCAAATTTATTATCCGAATGAAATGAAATTTGGCACAGATCATTTATTTACCCCAAGGATGAACCCTATTGGCACATATAATTTTTGTAAATATTTAGCCAAAGAGTCAAATTTAGTTAGGATAGCCTAACGTGTTTTTATTGAAATCGGTTTAGATTTAGATATAGCTCTCATAAATGTTTTATGTAAATGGTGCACCATTTTTTGATTTGCACGAAGATTTTCATAGTGTATTAATTTTTCTAGAATTATGTGTGCCAAATATTATTGAAATCGGTTCAGGTTAAGATATAGCTCCTATATATATTTTCATCCGATTTCATCTAAATGGGGTTCTATCTCCCAATAATTGTCCGATTAATACCAAAAACCTATTGAGTCTCTAATAATGTGTGTTATGTTTCGTTGAAATCGGTGATCTACACAAAAACAATAAGGGAACCTAGTATATAATTCAATAATTTTTAGGAACATTTCTTCTGTATTGTCACATCTCTGTTCACCAATTGTATGACTATTATTCAAGTTTATTAGACCATCCAATATTTAATGAATTTTCCCAAAATGAAACATCAATTACACACCCCTCCTTTCGAATAGGCAAATGCATAACTAAAACCCAAATTAAATTTTCTCTACAAATTGAAATAGTTTTTTTTTGGAGAATTTTTTTGCTGACATTGGTAATTTTGGCAAAGTGAAACAATTTTAATTTAACCTCACACATCGACAACAAATTTTAAATAACACTCTCATAGACAAAACAATATAAAACGTGATCATTATTTTACTTGTTTTTGGTCGTTGTAGATGACAGTGGTGATAGATATTGAAACATTGATATTGTCCTCACCCCCCTCTATATAAAAACTTAAATAAAAACAATTTTCCCAACCAATTTGTGTGTGTGTGTGTTTGTAAAATCATTAAATTCTAGCTTTACAATAAATTAACGTTGTTGGCGAAAATGAGCTTCACAATACTAAATGAAAATCATGTCTATAGATTTGCGAAAAACAATTCCATGGTGGCCGCCATGCAGTGGTTGCTCTTTTATCTATGTGTCTGGGCTGTCTGTCTGTCTGTATGCCAGCCATCGAACAATAGGTTACAGGGGAATTTAAACACAAACAAACACACACACACACACACACTCAGATTCATGCAAATTCATTCTCTTCAAATTGGATGGAGTATTCGCATTTATTAAAAAGTCTATTATTTTCGACAATTTAGAATTTGGCATAAGTGTGTGTGCACTCCTATGTGAGTGTATTTGTTTGGCTGTTTACAAATCACATACCCAAACATACTTGAAATTGTTTATATTTTTTGAAGGGTTATACTTGTATTCAACCAACAAAAACAGCAATAACAATGCGATACTATACGAATACGCATAGTATAGGCACTGGCAGAAGAATCGAAAAAAAAATACAGACGGATTCCCCAGCTTGTTATGCTTTGGGAAAAAATTGATATCGCTTTTATTTAAATGTTTGCAAGGATCTATTCATTCATTGAAATTTGTTGTATACACATACATTGGGTTTTCTATTATATAACGAAGTTCGAAGTGCTAGTTGGCAAAAACAGAAAAAATGGCAACGCAACCAAAATGAGAAAAATAGTTTTGTGTTAATTTTGATACAAACTAAAAGGACAATAAATAAAATGGTGTGAGTAACACAAGCGAGGGAGGTTACTAAGGGTAGGGTTAATATGAAACAAAACAAGTGAAAAAGAGTCATGTTCGGCCGGGCCGAACTTTGGATACCCTCCACCATAGGTATACTGACAGATACTTGAAATGAAAATGTAGGGAAAATACCAAAAAGTGGACCTATACCGACATTTCCACAAACCTATTATGTAAACCATAATACAAATTTTAAAATGGATAAATTTACCCTCAGTCTTATGGCTAATTATTGTGTATACACATTGACACGGTGAAAATGTACCTCATCGAAATATATTTGTTTTAGATCCCATGTTTCTTTGCTACCAGAAAAAGTGGACCTATATTTATACTTTTTTGTGGAGACATTTAGTACCCAATAGGAACCCAATAAACTAAATTTCAGTGAAAAACGCGCTCAAGAACCCCAAAATACCGAAAATTGGGGGGTACCCTTATATAGGAGCTATGCCTAAACGTGGACCGATATATCTTCGAACGTGACCTGTCTGCAGACAAAAGACAACTCTATGCAAAATTTCAGCACCCTATCTCAATTCCTTCAGAAGATAGCGTGATTACAACAGACGGACGGACGGACATGGCTATATCGTCATAGAATTTTACACATAACACGAATATATACTTTATAGGGTAGGAAAAGAATATTTCGATGAGTTACAAACGGAATGACAAACGGGACAAATCGGTTCAAATTTAGATATAGCTCCCATATTTTCGTCCGATTTTATATTAATTGAGTACCAAAGCCCGTACATTTCTTTCGATTTACACGAAATTTGGCATAGCGTATTGAATTAAGTCTAGAATGATGTGTGTTAAGTTTCGTGAAAATCGGTTCAGATTCAGATATAGCTCCCATATATAAATTTTAATCCGATTTAATGTAAATAGTGTACCATAGACCTACATTTCTTTAGATTTGCACGAAATTTGGCATAGCGTACTAAAAATTGGATCTGGATTATACAGTTTGTCCCATTGACACGAAATTTTGCACAACGTATCGAATTGAGACTAGAATGACGTTATTGCGTTTTGTTGAATTTTGTGCAGATGCAGACATAGCTTCCATATATACTTAAAACGGATGTCTGATTGCGCATACATTTTTAACATTGCTTTAAATCGATGTACATAAATTTGTGTCATTGTATTCAAACTATTATAAATCTTCCCGAATGAAATTAAATTTAGGAGGTGGGCTACCCAATGATAATTCCAACTACTCAATTTTGTTCTATGGAGGGTATCCGAAAAAGCAATTATCCAAAATATATTTGTCTGCCGATTGCACCTTTCAGGCTGAACCCTTCGAAATTGCAGGCTTCATCTTACCGGCTACATCATATCCCATTATCTGCTCGACGAATATGACAATTGTCATCATCTTGAGGGGTAAAACATTTGTAATAATGAACTTATAACACGTTTGTCTTCCGATTTCATCTTCCGGTCTGCATGTTAAAGTTTCTTCCAACCTTGACAGGTGTGCTAATTTTCCAACCTCTTCAGTACAACAACTTTAACCATAGGTCTAATCTTCCTGATTTGCTTATCACATTTGCCTGTCGACTTCATATTACAGAGCGTATCATTCGCAATCCATGTTCGAAACGTGAACAATATATGCCCATATTTCTATCAATTCATCAATACTTTACGGGCTATCCAAAAATGTGTTATACTATCTCATAAACTCTATAAGAATATAACAGATCATCCTTAACAAAGATCCTTGAACTCAGCTGGTTACTTTGAATATATGTAAGGGACATAAGATAGCCCTGTATTATAGTTATTGTCAAACTAGAGGAATATTTGCAAAAGTTCATCTGTCAAAAGTATTTTTTGTAGCTTGTCGGAGCCGAAACAGCAAGTTAAATATACACAGCTGGATAATTTTTCTGAACAGATCAAATGGAATACGATTTACTATTAAACTTCTTCACTTCATAAATACTACAGTTGCAATCGTTCTAATTTTCAAATAAGGTACCTTATATATAAAGAACCACGCCAGACGATATTAATTATTTCATGTATGTTGCGGCATAAACTAGAAATGTGGCGTATAAGTAGTGCCAATACGTATACGCCACAATAGCCAATGTATTCCTAAAAGATTTCAATGCGCATATTTTTAGAATCATGCAGCTGATTAACACTTGTTCTCTCAACTAACTGAAAGGTTCCCACCGTAAATGTGGATTCGTATTTCCCTCACTGATCATACCACCTTCACTCAACATAAATTCCCATTAGGCAATAGTTCACGAGCTATAGGAACAAAACAACATCAACAAAAACATGTGTACACAACAATTGTTCATTGTATTGGATTCCACCCGTGAAACAGAGACATCGAATGAATAAAAATATGTATGTATCGAAATAACAACAGCAACAACAAGTACAACTAATAGCAATATCTGTAGAAATCCAACAAAGATAGAAACGTAGTTGCCAACAATGGCAACAATGAAAATAATGTTTTTAACATTTGAGTTTTTGCTATTGTTGTCAGTTTTACTAAAAATTATTGACTTTATAATATAACGAACGAATGCACACATAGTTCTTCACACACACACTCGCTCCAGATAGACACAAAGGAACTATTTTTCGTACACAGGGAATTTCATTCCGTTACGGATATATGTTGGTATTATTATAGCAAGCAGTAAAATGTAGAAATGAACGCAGCAACGGATACGAACTACAATTCATGTTGAACAGCACAATTGCCAATGTTATTATTGTTGCTGCTGCATTCAATACCAAACCATATCCTTTTATTTTTGGTATTTTGCAATTATTCAGGATATTGGTTTGTGTTCAAATTACACATTATTCGGTTCGGTTCTTTGGTTTAAATGTGAAAATTCTTTTGTCCTCATCCCACCCCCCAAACCCCGCTTGGAATTGAATGGAATAAATACGTATTTTTTGTTTAACAATAATGTGTAAATAAGTTATACTCACCAGGAGTGTGCATAAAACTGGGGAAGGGGGATTTTTTGTGGCACAGTGGACGCTATAACTATTGTTTTTTAATTTATTTTCTTTATATTTGAAACAATATTTCTTCTAATAAGAAATTATTTATCAGCCACTGTTCTAAAACGACAGCATGTCTTTAAAATACGAACATGACACTTCGACATTTGGACATTTTTGTTATGCTGTTTATTTCTATGGACAGCTGCACAATTTTCTATAACCATATTATTAGTGACAACTAATAGAAGTTTCATATATTTCTAAAGAAATAATAGAGAAAATTGAAAGATATCCACATGTTGGGTTATGTCGTTTAATTCCAAAAACAATATACTTTTGAAAAAAAGAAATACATATTGAGTGTGTTTATTGACAGGGATAGTCTGATAATATACACTAGAGATCATATACCGTAATAAGATTTAAAATTGAATTCAACGCATCGTGTCGTAGCCTAAGCTGGCGTATAAGCAATACCAACATGTATACGGCAATGGTACCCAATATCTTTAATATCCTATTTGAACTTAGGAACCGCATATTTGGTTTTGATCATTTGCAGAATGTCCTCCTCTTCTTCACTCTGGCAGTTGTCATTCCAACAGGCCAAGGCGATAATTCGTGGCAGGTTACATCAATTGGTTTTGCCAATAAAAAGGTAATTTTTCCAACTCTTTTTCAAAGCATGATTTTGATCGCTTCAACAACAGTTTTTCGCAGAACCATAGGGTGGTGTTCCATCGCCAAACATAGATTTAAGTTCATTGATGCAAATATACGTGAAAATCCACGTTAAACATATTAATGCCAAATCCATTTCGCCTTTTGCGGCTAAAAAGTTTCTAGTTTGAGACGATGTGTGCGAGCTCCCATCGTAATGGGGCACACTGATTCTGCAAAAAAAAATTCGTCAATTTTATTAGGTTTGGGAAAAATAAATCCATTGAGCCGGTCGTCGACAATGTCGCTAAAATAGGAGAAATGATCGAAGTTGAACGGCATGTTAGCATAAAACTATTTTAAACCATTTACACAAAGCTAGATTCAAATAGGAGTTCGATGTTTGAGTGCCACACCAATTAACAGAAAAAATAGGATGGATCGAATTTCCATCTGCGAAGCCTTGGCCAAACGAAATGAGATAGACAAATTTCTTAAACGGATGTAACTGGAAATTAGAAATGGATAACATACGTTAACCCTGTGCGAAAACTGTCGTGGTCAAAGAGAGGCGAATAACCTAAAACGGTGGACATACCAGAACTAATCTGCTATGTATTTGGTGGGACTGGAAGGGGATTATTTATTATGATTCGGTTCCATATTACCAAACGCTAAATTCTAATCTCTACTGTGAACAACTGGACCGTTTGGGACTTATCCAGTGGGGCACTGGTATATATATGCCTATCGCGGTTAACATTCATATAACAAACAAGTAAAAAAGATATTAAGTTCAGCTATTTATACCCTCCACCATAACGATGACAATTAAAATATATAAAATTAATGGGGACAACTAATAGAAAACCCATATTATGATATGATATGACGTTGAACATACCGAAAAAACATGAGAAAATATTGAAATTCTAAAAAAATCTAATAGCGTGTGACTACCATTGTATAGGGCTACAATAAAACGGAGATCAATATCGATATTCTTTGGTATTGAAATTTGGCAGCCAATGTGAAAAAAACCTGCGATCAATTCGGTTGAAAAACGTTTCCAAAATTCTCAAAATAATTTTTAGTGCGGAGATGTGATGGTACCGTTATGAGAACCCAAATACTAAATTACAGCCATTTGGATGGAAAATTCCTATACCCTTAAACGTGGAACATTATTAAACATTTTAGTGCGGAAATTTGCTATACAATGAGAACCCAAAATACCAAATTGTGGCTGTAATTTTTATTTTGTATTTTGGTTGGAAAATGTGTTCAAAATCCCTAAATACCTAATACCGGATGGCCCAGCCCAGAAGGCATATAAAAGCGAAGCTGATGGTTCACGCAGAAGGGGAAAGCCAAGAATACATTGGAAGATCAAATCGAAGACAACATCGCCAAAAATGGTCTTTAAAATTGGAAATACTGCGCAAAAGACCGACACGCCCAGAAATCTTTTCTAAGCTCGGCTTAAGGAACGAACGTTCTGTCACAACCCAGCTATGTAAGGATGTACGGCGGCTATACTAAAACGTGGACCGATATATTCCATTTGCAATACCAAACATCCTAAGAGTAGTAGCAATGTTTGTACAAAAATTCAGAGCTCTATCTTAAATATTGAGATCACTATCGTGATTTCAACAGACAGACGGAAATGCGTAAATCGACGGTAATATATTTCGAGTTGTTGCAAACGGAAATACAAATTGAATATACACTACACCTCATGGTGAAGGGTATAAAAATAATTGCACCAGTCGACAGAGCCTTTTTTACTTGGTGAAATAAATGATCATGTATGCTTCTATCGTACGGTAATGTTCATGGTTGTTGCGGGCACCTGTGCTCTTGTACAGTGCGTACTCTTAGTAACCACCTTTGTAGAGGCTATATCAGAGATAGCCACCGTGTACAACGTAGGAAAATTTTCGTTTAGAATTTCTCTAGTGGCCTTATGAAGGTAGTCACATGCGTAATCCTCACGACCTTTACTTGTTTCCTAATCAATAGGAACTTCTTGTCACTGATTTGAATGGAGTCTTGCTCGACTTATATCTAGCGTTTAAAGTCTTGTTGAACATCCACCCTTGACAACCATGACTGCGAAGCATTAAACACTGTTTGCCATGAATTCGCGTAACACTCATGTGTTAAAGGGTCATCATTTAGGGTAGGGGACTAAGAACCAGTAATTACTGGTTAATTTAGGGTCGTCAGTATTCGCCTCATCAGTCCAAAGATGATTGGCTCTCGGCCATTGCCCCCGAAAGCTTTCCCTATTAAACGCTGAATCTCGGCGACTGCCTATTTCATAACCAGCGACTCAATCTATATGTTTTGGGATTTCATTGCGTAGAACATTTTCCCTGCTATACTTCTTATTTTGAGGATGTTATGAACATTTTATTCACTTTGAAATTATAATATAGAAAAATATTCCTTTGGTGGAAATATGATAAAATAATATCCCCGGTCGAAATCATAATATCCCCGGTCGAAATCATGGTATTCATTAAACATATTCAAGAATATTATTCTCTTGAAATGAAATGGAGATTTTTATGTTTTGGTTGCGTTTCTACAACCTTTCTTTTGACATAAGGTAATATTTTAATAGATGGAATATTGAACTCTAAAATATAGAATACCTGTGGTGCATTATAACCAAAATTTTTCCAAAATTATCCGAAAACAAATTAATGTACGGGTCCATTACTTTTTTTACAATGATAAACCCTGTTTAATTACCAGTCACCAACAACGATGTTTCCTTGTTTGTTGTTTTATAATTCCCTTTGATGTTTTACCCCCACTTCCAAAAAAACAACAAAAATAAATTAAGTAATTCTTTTTTACCTTTATAACGAACTGAGTGTGTGCCAGCTAATCTAGAGGAAATGACAAAAACATTAGCTTTTAGTAGTTAACATTTTATAATTATGTTCACATCAACATAATACAAAATTATATCCTTTACAAACATCCTGTTGTGTAGGTGGTTGAATGAGGATGGATGTAAAGGACAAGCAACGTCAATGCTCACACACATACAGCCAAACATTTTAACATTTGATATTGACATAAAACAGAATACAGACACCCACACATGCATACCTAACATACATATATATACCAAATTACATATGTATTTATGTAAGTAGAATGTACATGTACATATATTAACTCATCATAAATAAAAAATAAACATATACTCTCCCACACACATGGAAGTAAATATAAGTGTTCCAGTTTGTGTATACCCAATGTTACCAAAAATATCCTTCATACCTGCTGCAACAATGAAAGCAAAACAAAGTTGCTGATCAACAAAGAGGAAATAATGTTTTAATATCATTCGTCGGAGGTCTGTTGCGTTGTTGGTTACTTGATTGTTTTACCACCCACTCCTCGACTTGCTTCCTATGTCTTCGTCATGTTCCTCTTCCTCTTTTTCTGCTTTTTCCCTTGTATTATATATTTGATGTTATTGTTTTGTTGTTGTTATTGTGTTATTTATTTACACCAACATTTTTCTCTTAATTTACAGCTGAGCGAATTGGGACGTCCATTTACTGGTGGCTCATGGTGTGGGAAAGCCACAGGACCACAGTTATATTTCAGTGAAACATCAACAGTGACAGCCTCGGTTAAGGTGAGTACAATAACAAGAAAGAAATTGGCGATTGTAAAATAAACAGTGATATATAAGACATGTGCACTGCGAAAAATAATAACGAAAATTTTGACAAGGAGTTATTTTTGATCATTAAGAAAATATTTGATAGCTTTCGGTTTGAGTTACAAAATTATTAGTTACGTGAGTGGCATATGCCGTAGTAGAATTAGCCGGGGAAGACTATATATTTCATAACAAAGTCCAAACGGTCATATTTAGTATTGAGTTCAAAACTAACATACGTGTCTCAATATTTGTTTGCAGTTTTTGTTGGGTACCGACCCTATAGTAGTCCTGCGATTTCAAAAAGATGACAGAGCTCACAAATTATATTCACTTCATGGGAATAAGTTCAGTCAACAGACAAGTTCTAACATTGAACCATGGTCATGCAGAATTTGCTTATGGAGAAAAGCTAAATTCTCTTCTAGTTATATGCAGAAGGCTTTAGAAGCAAACCATCTGAGAATCGCAAAAAGGATAATCAGCTATTACAAACGCGACAGATGGGATATTAATAAAGCATGTCGTATAATAAAATATAACTAGCATTTTTATAATCCCAGGGCAAATCCACGGAACATATCAAGAATCCCCGGCAAAAACCAGACGCGACGATTTGTCGCGTCTGGTTTTTTTTTTCGAGTTTCTCCGAAAATCGAGAAAATCGGTTCATATTTAAGATTCGGGAATATTATGTTGAGGCTATATCAAAACATTAAATTGCATGCCAACATTTTTACAAATTTGCAAGATGCCGGAATGTAAAATTACAGCCTCTTCGTTTGGAAAATTTGAATTAAAATCCCGAAATTTGGTGGGTTTTCACCAAAACGTGGACTGGTCTATTCTATTTTTAATGACAAACATTGTAGGAGTATTAGCGAGGACATTTTACTTTATATATTTCTGACCTTATGAAAAACATTGCATTTAAAATGGTTTTATTTGTTTCGAAGTATTCTTAAACCGTTTGTCGAAGCTGCAGCACAATGCGCTATCTAAAATGTATCTCGACACAAAATCCAATACACGTTATTCTAGGTTCCATTTGGTATGTTGTGCACTTTAGTTATTTGGTACAAAATTAGGCGAAATCGGATGAAAATATATACTGAAGCTATATCTAAACCTGAAACGACTTCAATCAAGTACGCAATACATTATTCGTACTTCGCATACATCAATCTAGACCTAATTCAGTACGCTGTGCAAAATTTTGTCTCACTCGGACAAATATTGGCAGTATGGAGCTCCATTTACATAAAATCGGACAAAACTATATATGAGAGCTATATCTAAATCTGAACTGATTGCATGAAAACTTGGCATACATCAATCCGGACGTAAATCAGTACGCTGTACGACATGTTTCAATCGGACAAATATTGACAGTATGGTGTTTTATTTACATAAGATCGGATGAAACTATATACGGCAACTTTTTCTAAATCTGAACCGATTACAACAAAACTTCGCATACATCAATCAGGACCTAATTCAGAACTCTGTGCATAATTTTGACTTAATCGGACCCATATTGGGAGTGTGGTGTAGCATTTACATAATATCGGACGAAAATATATATTGGAGCTATATCTTAATACGAACAGATTTTCTCCAATGGGCAGTTATTGATTCTTTATTTTCTGTATGCCATAATACCGCCACATCGGTGGCTAATGCTTTCAAAATACCGAAAATCGGTGGGAGCTATGTCGAATCAAAATTGATGATATTTGATAGGAAAATGTGGAAAAAATGCCAAAAATCCCGCAAACTCTGAATTATTAGGGGGCCATTATATAGGGAACATTTGGAAATATGGGCCAAAATTGATCACTTTTGTTGAGAGATTTTCTACCCAATGATAATCCAAAATATAAAATTAACCAAATTACCAAACTATGTATGCTAGCCTCCCATAATTTGGTAATTTGCGGAAGTAAATAAAAGTGCACCCAATGAGAATTCGAAACACCAAATTGCAGTTGATTAGATTGAAAAATATAGGACCAAACATGGACCAATATCGATATAATTTCATATGCAGTTTTACTGATCATTGAGTATCGATTATATTCATTTAGAACCAATTCTGATGAATAACATGCTAATAAGTCTCAGTTTTTCACCATGTGTGGACATAATTTTGTTAAAATCTCAACAATAAGTAGTTTCTACCACGAAGTTGGTTTGGCAAGGTTATCATACTTTTGCCTACAACCTTGATGGATCAGAATATTTATTATTACAGGAGAAAATAAATTATATATTTGACATACTGATCTTTCAATTTTGTGTGCCACACCTTACCTACCCTTCGATTTTTTTTCAAATAATGAACTGTAAAGTGTGCCACTTAATTTTTCCCCCCATTTTCTACATTTCACTATTTGCAATTTATTTCATACGCTACAAAAGCCATAAAAACCCCCAATATATACCCAACATCTCCCTGTTTTTACATCCTTGACAATTATAAAAATCGTGTTCACTGACATTTCACATTGGCCGACACCTTTCTACACTGAAAGCTACACTTTTCCTCCAACAACCATTATTTAACTATGCAATTTTATTACTATTCCCATATCGTCGCAGTGTCAAAATGTATTGCACTGACATTCAAACCAACAAAAATAACCACATACAAGAGCATTCTTCTCATATGACAAACCCGAAAAATGTATACAGATTGTTCGCCCTTTAAAAGTACTTCTGACCAGCTTGACAACCACCATTGAATAGTGGTAGTTGTAAATAATCATTTATGCATTCGTCCTGGTCGTGTTTTCATCATGTGGTTATTTTATATTAAGGGAATAGCACGTATTGAATGGCATGAGATACAAACACACAAATACAATGACATTCAGCAGAGTCCATGTAGGGTGGTGGTGTGTGTGTGTGGAATACCCATATCGTATGTTTCGAACGATTGATTGTTAATTTGTGGCAATGATTTTCATTATGGTGACAAAATGAAAGCTATTGCTTACAAGTCAATATAACATTTGGAGAGGAATAAAAAAAAACTAAATAAATTGATGACAAGTCAAGTGATTGTGTGTGGAGGGTTACCCTTTACTGTTTGTAAGAAAAACAATTTACAAACGTATTTATTATAGACATTTTTGTAGGCCTTTTATTGTCTAAAATTTATTATAAACCACCCCATAATCGAAACCTTGTAATGCCTTCTATCAATAATGTTATGCGGGGAAGTTTCAAACCTTGGAACGGGCTAACATAGATTTGAGATTTGACAGCCAATGAGAGTTCAAAATACCAAATTACAGCCAATTCGGTGTGTCCAAATCTCAAAGTGTCCACTGATGTGGGCCAATACTAAAAAAAAATTAGTAAGAAAATGTGCTACACAATGAGAACTCAAAATAACAAATTACAACCAATTCGATTTGGAAAACCTGTTAAAATGCCAAAAATACCGAATATTGGGAGGCATCGTTATATGCGGGATACACCAAAACGTTGTCATTTGCAATACCAAATATCCTAGGAGCATTTGCAATGTCGGTGCAAAATTTCAGAGCTCTATCTTCAATATTGCGATCTCTATCGTGATTTTGAAAGATGGACAGACAGACCGAAAGACGGACATGTGTAAATCGATATAGAATTTATATATATATACTTATTCAGAGAAAATTTCTAAGCGACTTGTCCTATTTTGTGGATTTTAAAAACGCTTTTCATCCGAATTGGCTGTAATTTGATATTTTTCTCATTGGGTTTCAAAAATTAACCGAATAGGGTAACAAATTTCTCTCATGAAAAGTATTAATAGTGCTCAAAGTTTCGAAGTAACTCCATAAAATATCTTTTGTACATCCAAAGCCAAACTGTGACACATAGTATTATGTCTTTGTGTATATGTTTGTAATACGTTGAAGAAAACGAGATAGATCAATAATTTCTTTTAAGGATATATGTATGTAATCCGCCTAACGTTCAATTTATTATTGTTCTTCGTTTGTCAAGCCTTTTTCTTTGGCAAAATTTGTAATGTGCGGAGGAGTCGGCATATTACTAATTTTGGCGACCATTTGCTTCAAAGTGCTTCATCCACGAATTACTTTTGTTAGGGGTTGCTCTTCTTGAAGACCCACGCCGTTGATTACTGTTTTGTTTCGAGATTATACGGAGGAAACATGGATCACCACCAGTGAAAGTCTTATAAATGCCGGGAGTTGTTCATGCAATATCGAATGAATGAGCCTGAATCAAGAAATGCCCAAGGATTTCTTTGCTGACAAATTACTTGGCAATGTAAACAACAAGTCGTTGAGAAAGTTTCTGATCACAAGTCAGCCGTTGTATATACACCTATATTACATTATCAACTAACTCTATGCCACAATTTTTTTGCATTTCGATGTAATAAGTTACAATTATTATTAGCCAATTTGACTTTATTAGGTTTGATGTTTATGAAAACAACTACTGATTCGCCGTTATTGTGTAGCCTCTGGTGTCAGTCTGTTATTTAATGTGCTATAATTTGCACTTTGTCTGATAAAAATAGGAAATACGCTGTAATTTTAGTTAGAATTAATCGTTCCAAAACACGACTTTTTGTAAATGAACCCATCCACTTATATTCAATATTCAATGATAATTATTGTCTAACATGCAATGTGGAAATTCACAAATAGACATCCAGGGCAATAGAACTTGAGGATTGCCGAGACAATGAAATAAAATTTAATGAAATATTAATTGGACACAAAATGTTTATTTCGATTTGGAATTCTACGCAGATAAAGAACATAAATATATGTCCTTGATAGGATCTAAGTTGATATATTTTTAGGTTTATATAAGGAACAAATAATTACATACGCACTAGGAATTTTAAATAAGTTGAAAATTGTACTCATTATAAAAAATAATATTAAATAATAATATTTAGTATAACCAGTAAGGAAAGTAGTAACGTCGGACCGACTATATAATACCCATCACCACTTTGGGAATATTCTACATATGTCTCCTAACATACTCCGCCTTTCCAAAGAACATTGGCATGAAATTGAACGAACTTAAATATGCGATCTTTATCTATAAATAAACCGACTAACATCAATTCCAACACATGCCATTCTGCAACCTATTCTAAATTGTGTAAATAGATTTAAAGCACACGCACTGTTTAAAATGTATCTATCAGGCACCCATTGATTATTTGGTGCACAGTCAACATGAATAGGTCGAAATTATATATGGAAGCTAATCTGAACCGATTTGAAGGAAACTTGCTAGGTATTATTACTTTCTGTACGTGTATGGGCCTGTATGGGCCCATAGTGTACCATTTACTTAAAATCGGACAAAAATATATATAGATGGTATATGTAAATCTGAACCAATTTCAAAAAAACTTGACACACGAAAGGTTATAGTAACAGTACATTGTACTAAATTGTGTGCCGACCGGCCAATCTTTGGGTGTACAATTTGAATTAAATCGGTCGAAAATATATAATGAAGCTATATCTAAGTCTGAACCGATTTTCACGAAACTTAGCACGCATCATTCTGGTCCTAATTCAGTAACCCATGCCAAATTTCGTGCAAATCGAAAGATATATAGCGACGTTTAGCAATACGTAAACGGTCCAACTTTACA
>NW_026883907.1:0-53851 GCF_032173495.1 Musca vetustissima
ATTCCGAGCATGGGCAATATTTCGTGATATTTGCACCCTCTTGCCCGATTAGAGGTAAACAGCACCTCTTCCTCACACTGACATATTTTCCGAATATTACCAGTATTCAGTACAGCTATTGTCCAGATTCCCTTCACCGTGGGTTGTGTTGTAATGTTCGGCTTTCATTTGTGGTCTATAAATAACACAAAAAATTAAGTTTTCGGTCCACTTCATTCCAAAATTATTATCGATCATCACCGAAAATTATAGGCGTTGTTCTTGACCATAACTGGAACCTCATGGAACATTTCAAAGCGATCAGCGCTATAGTTCCGCTCTCTAGAGTGATAATGGTTTACTAAATAATAAACGAATACGGAGATACCTGTAAATATTTAGGTGTAACTCCCACATCCGAGAACATACAACAATATAATTGGTATTAATTTAAAGGTCACCCACTCCTTTTTGATATAATACAAACTTTTCGGGTCTCTGTCCTTCAGGGGTAAATATATACGCTATAGAATACAAATTTTGTCATTTTTCACACAAAAGTCAGGGTCCATTTGATCCGCTAAATATTGACCGATCTTTATGAAAACAGGCATGCTTATACTTTGGACCGATCCCTTTCTCCATGGAAAATTCCACGATGTTCAGACCATTATTGCGGCCTCTGGAGCGGCCAGAAAAAACAGACAAAAATTTAGTATTTGATCCATTTCATACCCTAAATATTAACCGATCTTTACCAAGAACAATAGGGGTCTTCATTGGCCAGAACCCATCCTACATGCAAAATTTCGTGAAGATTGGTCCATAACTGTGGCCTGTATCGTGTTCACAAATTATAATGGCCAGACGGACGGACGAACACACATGTCTAGATCGACTCAGCTAGTCGAGATATGACGATCGGTATACTTAAAGGTGGGTGTAGGACCAATATTTCGCGGCGTTACAAAGGGCTGCACAAAGCTATAATACCCTGACAACATAGTTGTGTAGGGTATAAAAATATTCAAAGTTCCGACCAGAATTCATACAGGATAAGATACACACACAGGATGAGATAAAAAACTGCAACAAAGTCAAACGCCATAATTTCAAACATTTTTTTTTAATTTTAATGAATGATAGCAACAAATGTCGAAAATAGCATCAATAGCTTTTTAGAATAAGTTTAGATTTGTTTGAATTGGTCACCTTTGGCACGAATTATATCCTTCAAACGGCCAATGTAACCGTCACACGCTACCCGAATGTCTCTGCGATATTTTGGCCCATTCCCGTCGAAGCACTGAGGCGATCGATACTTAGGTATTTTTTAGTGCCAACCTTGCTTTCCAAAATACTCCAGACACAATAGTCCAACGGATTGGTATCCGGAGATTTTGGTGGACATTGTGCGCTGGAAATGAAGCGAGGAACCTCATTTTGTAACCATTCTTGGGTGGAGCGTGCTGTGTGCGATGGTGCTGAGTCCTATTGAACCAAAATCTTTGCGTGACCAAGGCTTTAATACACCCTCCAAAATATTTTCGCGATAATATTCGGCATTTATTCTGATGCCACGGTCGATTTATACGAGCGGAGAGCGACCATCGGCTGTTATGGCGGCCCACACCATCACCATGGCCGGCGTTTGAGTTCTGATGGTCAACCGAAGCTGCACATTTTCAGCTGACCTAAGTAGACAAAAATATAGTTTTTGGCCCATTTTGGCCCCTAAATATAAACGGATCTTTACCAAAAACAAATAGGGGTCCTTTTTTTGGCCAGAACCCATTTTGCATGCAAAATTTCGTGATTGATCCAAAACTATGGTGTTAACAAATTATAATGGACAGAAGGACGGATGGACACACATGTCTAGATCAACTCAGCTAGTAGGGAGGTGACGATCGGTATACTAAAAAGTGGGTCTTAGGGTTACACAAAGCTATAATACCCTGACAATACAGTTGTAAAGGGTATAATATAAATGCCAATATTATACATATAGACCCTTCTGCCACATAGTATGTCCACTCCAAGTTCAAATAAACACCAGCATTTGCAAATCTATATAACCTTGACATTCGTTTCTGAGCGCCGCTCTCTCATTCATTTAAAATTTTTTGATATAAAGGCTGAGGATAAATTGTTGCCGACATGTCTCATTGATTCGCATCGATTTACGGTACTTCATTGAATTCATTTTACTTAGGATTACTGTGTGTGTGGCTGTGTGGGTGTGTGACATACGCCCGGCAAGAAAAATGTTATGATAAACAAACAGAAAAGAAAATAGTGTCACCATCACTTGTTGTCTTGTGGCAACCTTCTCCGCCTGAATTCCCCTCCTTCAAATCAAATGTCATAAATTATTACATTTCATTTGTAAAAGATTTTTTGTTTTTTCATATTACACTGGACACCAGTGTAGACACAAATGTCAATGGAATTTTTTTCCATGTACCCACCATAGACTTACTTTGTATATTGGCGTGGCAAATATGAATATTTCCCCTAAGGGATATTTTAAAACTATTCTAATGGGTAGCTACACGTACAAATATTCCTAGGGGGCAGGGATTAGTATGTTTCTTAATGGGCGCTGGGTTTCCCTTAGGAATGTACCGTTCGACGTCTTTGCTTTGGGTTTGGGGGTGGTTAGTTTATAATATCGAGGCCGAGAACTTTCCAGACATTTATGATGAAAACGTGTAGCATGTACATTGTGTAAATATAATGGTAATGATTATGTCCAACAACAACAACTAGAACAACTACAACTGCAAATATTAGTTGTACCATGCCGCCGATTATTGTCACGTACTTTCCTTTCCTGTGGTTTCCTCCGTTGTTTGATTAAGAAACAACTAACCCACAATTTCCCCTTTGCTCGCCGACATAAAACATGTTGTGGTTGTTGGTGAGTGAGTCGCTGAGTAAGTGTGTGGGGGCTTATAATAAAGTTTTCACTATAGCAATGAGCTTGAAAATACGTGATTATATGCATCTTTGGATAGTCTGGATAGTCTGGATAGTCTGCATCTTTGGATAGTCTGGATTGTTTCGGCGCGATGGGGTGATGTTTATTACAAGCATAAGGATGTCTTTGGCCAGAAAAAAAAACAAAGAAAAAACTTGTTAACTGCATTGTCTGTAAAGTTGTTTATTGCTGGCAAGTTGTTTAGCGACATTAACATATTACAGAGGCGACATGTATTTTAAGCCATTGCACGAGTATGGAACACATTATGAAAATGTTTGAGTATGTCTTTATCATATTTTCATTAAGCCAAGGAGCTGCGAAAACCCTTCCAAAGAAATCAGAGGAGTTAAACCTACAACCTTTTGAAAAAAACCTCAGTCACAGTATATCGCTTTTTTTACCCTCCACCACAAGATTGAGGGAATGTATATACTTTTTGTATACAGCAACATCTCGATATATATAAAAATGTCCATTTATAATATATCCACTTTATAGTGGAACATATTTAAATTTCGGTTCGGCTGAACGTATCCTTTTTCCTATTTCCTCTGTACACAATATTAAATTTGTCGTATTAAATTTGTCATTTCATTTGCAACACCTCGATATATTCGTCGTAGACCCCATACTGATCAGAGTCGAATTAGCCATATCTTCTGACGAAAAAAAATGGCAAACATTAAATAAATTCGAATGATAGAAAATTTGCTTGAGAAATTGTGCAATGCAAGAAAAAGATGATAATAACTTGACCAACCAAGCTCCCGAAGTTTCTGGCGAGTCATTGTAGATGTGTGTGGCCTATCGTTGTCCTGGTGGAACACGACACCTCTCCTGTTGGCCAACTCTGGCCGTTTCAGGTCAATTGTTATCTTCAAGCGGTCCAGTTGTTCACAGTAGATATCAGAATTTAGCGTTTGGCTATATGGAAGCAACTCATAATAAATAATCCCCTCCCAGTCCTACCAAATGCGTAGCAGAACCTTCCTGGCCGTTAGTCTTGGTTTGGCCACCGTTTAAGGTGCTTCACCACGATCGTTTTCGCACAGGGTTATCGTATGTGATCCATTTCTCATCTGCAGTCACAATCCGTTTAATAAATTCCGTTTGGCTAAGGCTTCGCAGATGGAAATTCGATCCATCCTATTTTTCTGTTAATTGGTGTGGCACCCAAACATGGAGCTTCCCTTGGAAGCCAGCTGGTTTAAAACAGTTTTAGCTCGTGGACAATGTTACGATTTCTAACATGCCCGTCAACTTCAATCATTTCTCCGATTTTATAGACATTTTCTTTTTCCCCAACCTAATATCTTCCGTTTTTATCATCAACATGTTAGGTTAGTAAAAGTCGATTTAAGTTTTTTATTAAATTTTCAAAGGCAAATTTTAAACGACTATTTTTAACATTTTTCAAATATAAATTTTACTCAGAAAAATATGAAATTTTGAACTTCACCTCATGTCATTTGTAAACCGTGACCCAAAATTAAAAACCATTTTACAGGTTTAAAGCAAAAAATTGGATTCCGTGATTATACCCTTCACCACACTGTGATACAGGGTATTATGTCTTTGTGCACATGTTTTTCACAGGCATATTTTAAGGAAACAGCATATGACCGTTGCCCTGGCCATGACATTAAAATTCTGCTAGGAGATTTTAATGCAAATATCACTTTTTAAGTCCATCTAGAAAATTAGAGGTTGAAAAAATATCCGACAACGGCATGAGGTTGATTGACTTCGCGGCAGCAAAAAGCATGGTAGTTAGCAGCAAATGCCCACTCCCTACAAACTGCAGCAAAAGCAACACTTGGGTACCAAAAACCATCACCAAGAAACCCATGGTACGATCAGGTGTGTCGTAATGCTACTGATATGAAAAACGCAGCGTATAGGGCAAACTTGCAGACAGTAGCAACACGTAACGTGATGGAGAATTATCGGGAGAAAAGGAGAGAGGAGAAACGTGTTTTCAGAAAAAAAGAAGAAAGAACAAGAAAAACGTGAGCGTGTGCAAATCGAGATGTACAGGAGTCAGAATGAAGTCCGGAAATTTTACCAACGAGTAAAACACCAAACCGATATCTTTGGTGCAGGAACATCCTCCTTTAGTGATGAAGAAGGAAACCTGATGACACATACAGACAACGTGTTGAGGATCTGGAAGGAGCATTTTGAAAAGCTTCTGGTATCAAATGGTGGCAGTGAAGAAGATACCCCAGAACCAATAAGAGATGATGGTATAGAGTGTATACCACCTAGCCAAGATGAGGTCATAAAAGCAATTAATCGGCTCAAGAACAACAAAGCAGCAGGAGCCGATGGGTGGCCAGATGCTGGTGGCCAGATGCTGGTCAGGAGCATGCACCAGCTGTTTAGCACAATTTGGCTAGATGAATGAATGCTTAATGATTGGAACCTCAGCATCCTGTGTCCCGTGCACAAAAAAAGAGACAAGACGACATGTGCCAACTATCGAGCAATAAGTCTCCTTCCCATCCCATATAAAGTGTTATACAGTGTGCTGTGTCAACGGCTTCAGACCTGGTAAATCCACCATTGACCTGATTTTCACTCTGCCCCAAATCCTGGAAAAGACCCACGAAAACCACATCGACACATACCACCTATTTGTCGACTATAAAGCCGCATTCGACAGCCCTATCCGTTCAGAGGTGTTTAAAGCCATGTCTACGTTCGGCATCAATGCAAAATTAATACGGCTATGCAGGATAACTTTAAGTGGCACAAGGTCAGCAGTTAAATTAGGAAAGGACCTATCGGAGCCCTTCAATACCGAACGAGGATTCAGACAAGGTAACAGTTTGTCGTGTGATCTTTTTGACATCCTGCTGGAAAAGGTCATACAAGACGCAAAGGTGAACAGAAATGGCACTCTGTAGACCAAACAACACATGTTACTCGCCTACGCCGATGACATCGATATAATGGGTCGAACATTACGAGCGGTAACTGTCACCTTTGAACAAATTGAAAAGGAGTCGGCCAAAGTGGGTCTGGCAGTAAACTGCCAGAAGGCCAAGCTGATGGTATCAACGCGGAAGACGTCCAGTAGACTCGGACCAACTGTGTAACTTGAGAACTACAGCTTCGAGGTAGTTAAAGACTTTATATACCTTGGTACCGCCATAAATAAAACGAATGACATCAGTTTTGAAATTCGGAGAAGGATTGTGATGGAAGCAAGGCCACCTCCCGCCAGACCAAACTCACACTTTACAAGACGCTGATACTACCCGTGCTATTATATGGATCAGAAGCATGGGTACTTGCGCAAGCAGATGTGGCAGCTCTTGGGGTGTTTGAAAGAAAAATTATCCGAAAGATCTGATCTGCGTCGACGGTGAATGTAGGCGTCGAATGAACCACGAGCTCTACAATTTATACGCGGACATCGACATAGTCAGTCGTATTGAGCTGCAGCGACTACGGTGTCTAGGTCATGTTGTAAGGATGAATGAGAATGCCCCAGCTCAAAGTAGAAAACAACATCTTGGAACGTGGTCTTCCAAATTGGTGGATTTGCGCACAAGACCGACGCGCTTGGAAATCTTTTTTAAGCTCGGCTTATGGAACAACCGTTCTGTAACAAGCCAGCTAAGTAAGTAAGTCGATTTATGCATGTCCGTCCGTCCGTCTGTCTGTCTGCCTGTCCATGTTAAATTGTAAACAAAGTACAGGTCGCATTTATGATCTGAATTGGATGAAATTTGGCATAGGTCAGTTATTTGGCCCAAGGACGAACCCTATTGAAATTGAGAAATATCGGTCCAGATTTGGATATAGCTCCCATATATATTTTCGTCCGATTTAATGTAAATGGTGTACCAATGTCCCTATATATCGTTCGAAATTTGGCATTGCGTAATAAATTAGGTCTAGAATGATGTGTGTTAAGTTTCAGAAAAATTGGTTAATATTAAGATGTAGCTCCCACATATACATATATTTTCGTCCGATTTTACATAAATGGTGCACCAAACTCCTAATGTTTGCCCGATTAATACGAAATTTTGCACAACGTATCAAAATGATCCGAATTGGATGAAATTTAGCATAGGCCAGTTATTTGGCCCAAGGACGAACCCTATTGAAATTGAGAAAAAAATGGTCCAGATTTAGATATAGCTCCCATATATATTCGTCCGATTTTACATAAATGGTCCACCGAACTCCTAATGTTTTCCCGATTAAAAGGAAATTTTACACAACGTATCAAAATGAGACTTAAATGAAGTTATTGCGTTTTGTTGAAATTGGTGCAGATGCAGTCTAGCTTCCATATGTATTTCGAACGGGTGTCTGATTGAAATTAATTTTTCAACAGTTCGTCGTACCGAATAGGGTTTATCAATTTTGCAATAAATCGTTTCTATAAACTTGTCCCGTGGTAGGCAGACGACTCTAAATCTGCCCGAAAACGTTAAATTTATCATCTCAGAAAGAGATGAGTATGTTCCTTCGAATGAACATTGACATGAAGTTGTAAGGATACATATGTACCATATATACCCAAAGTGGTGATGGGTATCATATAGTCGGCCCGTCCGACTTTACTACTTTCCTTACTGGTTTTTCTGTATTTTTATTTACACTTGATGTTGTTATTGTTCTGCATGTTCTTGGAAATTTTCGTGTCTTTGAGATGGATATTTGTCCTCTCATAGCTCGTGTGTTAAGTTTCGAGAAAATCGAGTTAGATTTAGATTTATGTTCAATGTTCGAAAAGGCGACGTCTGTTAGGATACATATGTAGAGTATATTCAAAGTGGTGAAGGGTATCATATAGTCGGCCCAGTCCGACTTTAATACTTTCCTTACATGTTTATATTTAATTTAAGACTTTTTCTACGGTCCTCAATCAGATGGCTAAGATTTATTTTGGAAAATATCCTAATATATGTATTAGTATAGTGCTCCCATTTCGTGGTGAAATTTTTCTCTCGGTCCCCTGACAACCCTTCCTCTTTCTATTTACAAAAACAGTGAGAATTTATAATTCATGTTCGTTTTTTTTCTATTTATAACATTTACTTTACCCAAACGCCAAAAATTTCCAAAAAAATTTTTTTTTCAATGAAAACAGTCGTCGAATATTTAACATTCGCAGTGGTCAACAAATGTAATAAATATTGATAAATTATTCTGTGTGGAGTTGTGTACCAAATATTATGCAACAACTCGTGCCTTGATACTTCCGTTTCCCGGATAACAAACTGTAAAAACACAAACTGATAAATACCACAGAAAAAACAACAAGTATCTAAACAGCATGTTTATTTTTATAATCCCCACACCATTAAAACGACCAAAACTTGTTTTTTCTGTTTCGGTATAATTTTGCCGAGAAAAGAAATAAACGAACATGAATGAAAGAATAAATGATAACCCGCTGTTAAATTGGCCAAGTTGTTATTTCTTCTTCACATTGAAATAATTTTAATGTTCCTCCCCACCCAGCCAAATTAAAATATAATGTTTGCACATAACTATGCAAAGATGAACCTCAACGATAGGGGGAGAATATACAATTGTTTATTTTTGTTTTGGAGATTTTATAACAAATCCGATTTTTCTGTAGACAATGGCCTAGGGACAGAATGTGGTAGTCATCGAATAGAGTTATAACGGAAGACAAAATGCAGTAGATTTTATAAAGACATTCAAGGAAAGATAAAAACCTATTTCGGGACCAACATTTTTTGCGAAGTCGATAATAATAACTCAATACATCTAATGCAAAATTTATTAAATTTCCTCAATCAGTGGACTGATGTTATTCCCATAGAAAACCCAGTAAAGAAAGTAGTCAAGTCGGACTGCGCCGATTATATGATACCCTTCACCACTTTGGGTATATTGTACATTTATATCCTTACAATTGTATGTCCATGTTCCCTCGAAGGACCATACGTATGTCTTTCTGCAACATATAATAAATTTAACACGCTATTCGGTACGTCGCACTGTTAAAAATTAAATTTCAATCAGACACACGTTCGAAATACATATGGAAGCTATGGCTGCATGTGCACCAATTTCAACAAAACCCAGTAACGTCATTCAAGTCTCTATTAGATATGTTGTGCAAAATTTCGTGTTAATCGGACAAACATTAGGAGTTTGGTGCACCATTTATGTAAAATAAGACGAAAAAATATATGAGAGCTATATCTAAATCTGAACGAATCTTCATGAAACTTAGCACACATCATTCTAGGCTTAATTTCGTGCAAATCGAAAAATATATTCGACCTTGGTGTACCACTTACCTTAAATCGGACGAAAATATATATGGGAGCTAAATCTAAATCTGAACCAATTTTCACGAAACTTGACACACATCATTCTAGACTCAATTCTGTACGCTGTATAAAATTTCATGCAAATCGAAAGATAAATAGGGTCTTTGGTACACCATTTACATTAAATCGGACGAAAATATATATGGGAGCTATATCTAAACTTGAACCGATTTTCACGCAACTTAGCACACATAATTCTAGGCTCAATTTAGTACGCTATGCCAAATTTCGTGCAAATCAAAGAATATGTAGGGTCCTTGGTGCACCATTTACATTAAATCGGAAAAAATTATATATGGGAGCTATATCTAACTCTAAACCGGTTTTCACGAAACTTAGCACACATCATTCTGGGCTCAATCCAGTGCGCTGTGCAAAATTGCGTGCAAATCGAATGATATATAGAGACTTTGTTGCACCATTTACCTTAAATCGGACGAAAATATATATATGGGAGCTATATCTAAATCTGAACCGATTTTCACGAAACTTAGCACACATCATTCTAGGCCTAATTCAGTACTCTGTGCCAAATTCCGTGCAAATCGAAAGACGAAAATATATATGGGAGCTATATCTAAATCTGAACCGATTTTTCCCAATTTCAATAGGGTTCGTCCTTGGGCCAAATTAATGAGCTGTGCCAAATTTCATCCAATTCGAATAATAAATGCGACCTGTACTTTGTTTACAATTTAACATGGACAGACGGACGGACAGACGGACATTCATAAATCGACTTAGAAAGTGATTCTATGCATATTCTTAAAAGGAACCATGGGTCTTTTTCGATTCCTTTTGCCTGTTAGAAACATATGCACAAAGACATAATACCCTGTACCACAATGTGGTGAAGGGTATAAGAAAAAACACTCAAAATCGAGCTTCAAAATGTCAGAATCATTTAGAGGTAAATGCAGTTAAAATTTTTAAAAATGATACATAAGAGACGTAGTCCCCATTTTGTAGGCTTCTAGGTTTACGTTGACACGAAACCCGTGAAATGAGCGGCTTAGTCACAAATCGATAGAGAACATAAAAACAAATTGGTTCGCCTCGACCTGTTTTTACACATTTGTTTACATTAATGTAGACACAACATCCACCCAAATAAAGTTTGGAGGTCAATATCATGAAAAGTTTGCAACGACAGATCAATACACTTCATATACATAAGTAATTCCCGAGATATAAACCGTGAAACCCCGCTTCAGCTGTGTTAAAAAATTGGCAATATTGCCCATATACAGATCCTTATTGTAGAAGTATATCTTGTATTTACCCAAAGTGGTGAAGGGTATCATATAATCGGCCCGTCCGACTTTACTACTTTCCTTACTGTTTTCTACTTGGATCAAAAAAAAAACTGTCCTCCGATCGTGACATTAATTTCCTTCTGAAATAACAGTTTCCTCGAAAAGCCTTCGATTGTTATGACAATTTGTCAAACAAAAAAAAAGCAAATACAACGTTTGATTAACCTCAACAATCACAACTAACTAATAAAAACATCGACATGGTGATGATGAGATTTCTATGGCCTGCAGACAAAAATCCTCATCAATATTTGTTGAAAGAATAAGTGGCGTCGTCGTCGTCGTTGCTCTTGGTGGCAATCACATTTTCACATTTGTCAACAAAATGTCAATTTTTGTTGTTGTCACTTTGCCATTGGCAAATTCTGTTCGTTATTTACACCATTCCATTTATGCTTGCCATTAATTCATTCGATGAGAGCGAATGAAGTACCAAGTTGGAATAGAAGGCAGTTCAATATACGCACTTATTTTGGCACTGAGATAGATGATGTATTAAAGATGTGCGAATTATTCGAGCAGAATTTATTGAAAATATGTACAAGAGGAACTTAATGTATATACTTATTCGTAGAGAAACATATTCCTGTAACAGTACGTATCAAATTTGGCCCTTCAGGAGTGAATGATGTTCATTTGTGTAGAGGCTGGTGTTTATTTTCATCTAAAGGAATTTATTTCCCAAAAACAGATAACATTTTTATTTAAGAGAAGACCTACAATTTTTATTTAACAAAAGACCTACAATTTAAAACCAGTAAGGAAAGGAGTAAAGTCGGACGGGACTGACTATATGATACCCTTCACAACTTTGGGTATATTCAATAGATGAATTCTAACAGACTTCTAATTCTTGAAGGACGAGTAAAATGAAATTGTATCCTTAAACATGTCATTCTGCAACCTATACTAAATTTTTCATTTGTACAGATATAGAGTTGCTTCTTAAAATGGGACAAAATTATACAAATCAATTTAAAGAAAATATCAATCGGACACCCGTTGATAAATATCCGATAAACATGAGGAGTTGGTGCACCATTTATTTAAAATCGGACGAAAATATATATAAAATCTATATCGAAATCTAAACCGCTTTCATCGAAACTTGTCACAGGTTAGGTTATACGAATTTCAGTATGTTTTGTGCATATCAGCCACATTTCGAGTTCTTGGTACATCATTTACTTAATATCGGTAGGCAATATATATGGCAGCTCTATCCAAATTTGAACCGATTCCAACAAAACTTTCCTCATGCTACTTAACACACATCATTCTGGACTTTATTCAGTACGTTATGCCAAATTTCGCGCAAATGGAATTATATATATGGACTTTGGTACACCATTTACCTTAAATCGGACGAAATAATATATGGGAGCTATATCTAAATCTGAACCGATTTTCAGGAAACTTGACACACATAATTCTAGACCAAATTCATTACGCTGTGCCAAATTTCGTGCAAATCGATAGATATAGGGGGACTTTGGTACACCATTTACCTTAAATCGGACGAAAATATATATGGGAGCTATATCCAAATCTGAACCGATTTTCAGGAAACCTGGCACACATCATTTTAGACCTAATTCATTACCCTGTACGAAATTTCGTGAAAATTGAAAGATATATAGGGACTTTGGTACACCATTTTCCATAAATCGGACGAAAATATATATGCAAGCTATATCCAAATCTGAACCGATTTTCACGAAACTTGACACAGATCATTCTAGACCTAATTCATTACCCTGTACCAAATTTCGTGCAAATCGAAAGATATATAGGGACATTGGTACACCATTTTCCATAAATCGGACGAACATATATATGGGAGCTGTATCCAAATCTGAACCGATTCTCACAAAACTTGACACACATTATTCTAGACCTAATTCATTACCCTGTACCAAATTTCGTGCAAATCGAAAGATATATAGGGACTTTGGTACACCATTTACCTTAAATCGGATGAAAATATATATGGGAGCTATATCCAAATCTGAACCGATTTTCAGGAATCTTCGCACATATCATTCTAGACCTAATACATTACACTGTACCAAATTTCGTGCAAATCGAAAGACATATAGGACCTTTGGTACACTATTTAACTTAAATCGAACGAAAATATATAGGGGAGCTATATCCAAATCTGAACCGATTTTCACGAAACTTGACACACACTATTCTAGACCTATTTCATCACGCTGTGCCAAACTGCGTGCAAATCGAAAAATATATAGGGACTTTGATACACCATTTACCTTAAATCGGACGAAAATATATATGGGAGCTATATCCAAATCTGAACCGATTTTCACGAAACTTGACACACATTATATATAGGGACACACAAGATATATAGGGACCGTTTACATTAAATCGGACGATAATATATATGGGAGCTATATCTAAATCTGAACCGATTTTTCCCAATTTCAATACGACGGACGGTCGGACGTGCATAAATCGACTTAGAAAGTGATTCTATGCATATTCTCAAAAGGAACCATGTGTCTATCTCGATTATTTTTGCCTGTTACAAACATATGCACAAAGACATAATACCCTGTACCACAGAGTTGTGAAGAGTATAAACGCAATTAGGCATTTCTATATCACACCATTAAGATATCACAACAAAAATAAAAATAATCATCCAAATAAAAATTTAAAGGAAAAACTCCCTTTAAACAATAAATACGGCACTATCAAAATATTATCAATCTTTATGGAGATCGTAAATCGTTTAACATTTCACGTGGATAAGCGAAATCTCGCAGTCAATTTGCCAAGACCCCCCATGGAAACAAGCACTGCTGACACCCATAGTTCAACGTCAGGTTATCAGCATTGTTACGTTTTAATTTTAAATTTCACTGAGTCTTATTACTTTTGTTTTTTTTTCACTCTCTGGCGCTGTTGTATGTTCTTCTGTTGCTTATGGTTGTGGAAATTCCCATACAAACAAAATATATAACCAAAAACCGAGTGGAAAATAAATCTATGCTACTGTACAGACATTTAAACAAACAATTGAATAAAAACGAAAAAAAAAACAAAATTGAAAAAATCCACATTAAGACACAAAATCCCAAAATGGCTGGCTGAGTGCTGTTGCCTCTTTATTTCGTTAAGCATTCCGCTGGAGCTGGGGTGGCCTTAAAAAGTGATTTCGTACTTTTGATAAAATACAGGTGTTGGTTTTGTTAATGGACCACCAAAAAACAGATGAAAGTAAAAATGCAAAAAAAAGGAAAACGAATGAAGGAAACATTGAAGAGGGAAACCAACACACAAAATTAAATAAATGCAAAGTTTTTTCGTTTCTTGTCGTGGAGGTCGTCTATAATCTACTTATTTAACAATGAAATAAACTGTTACCATATATCTGATTAATCAGATCAAATAACTTGTGGAAGAAGATAGCCACAATAAAACACATTGAAATGAATGGGGGAAACATACGAACTCGATTTTCAAGGAATAGGGATAAAAAAACGGATAATGGTGTTAAATTCTGCCTGACCGAAAGCCTCATAGCCTGCACCATGAGAAAAATTTGAAGCAGAAAATTTTCAAATTTGTTGTCGGAGCGTCCCATCTAGAGAGTTGATGAGATTTATATATCACTATACTCGAACTTGATTTCAGTTTAAAAGAAAAATTACGACGATGAGGTTTTTGAGAGTTTGGATGAAATATATTACTCCCTTCGTGTGTCGACTCTAAATTGTCAGAAACGGATTTGGTTCAAAGAAACATGGGATCTAAAATCAATATTTCGATTAGGCACAGCTCGCTAAAGGACACACCCTATTGAAATTGGAGAAAATCGGTCAGATTTAGATATAGCTCCCACATATATTCGGTTTACTGTAAATGGCCCGGTTTAATGTAAATGGTGGACCAAAGTCCCAACATATCTTTCGATTTGCACGAATTTTGGCATATCGTACTGAATTAAGTCTGAAATTATGTGTGATAAGTTTCGTGAAAATCGGTTCAGATATGAATATAACTCCCATATATAAATGGTGCACCAAAGCCCCTATATATGTTTCGATTTGCACGAATTTTGGCATAGCGTACTGAATTGAGTCTAGAGTGATGTACGGTAAGTTTCCTGAAAATCGGTTCAGATTTAGATATAGCTCCTATATATAGTTTCGTCCGATTTCAAGTAAATTGTGCACAAAGGCCCAAAATATGCCCATACGCACAAAAAATACTGATGTTAGTATAACCTAAACCGTGGCAAGTTTCGTTGAAATCGGTTCCAATATATTTTCATCCGATTTTAAGTAAATGGTGGACCAAACTCCTCATGTCTTTAAAATTGACACCAAATTTTGCACAGTGTACAAAATTGAGCATAGAATGACGTAATTGCGTTTTGTACAAATGCAGACTAACGCATATATAATTTCGACCGACTTGATGTTAATAAGGCTCCAAATAATCAACGGATGTCTGACTGAGATTTGCTTTATTATTTTTTCCCATTCTAAACAAACGGCTCTATATCTGTTCAAATGATAAATTTGTTATAGGTTGCAGAATATGAACATGCCATTCTGCAACCTATACCAAATTTTTCATTGGTCTAAGCCGGTTCACCTTTAGATAAAGTTGGTATTTTTTAATTCATCCAATTTCATGTTAATGGTTCTTCAAAAATGCGACGTCTGTTAGGATGCATCTGTTGATGATATCCAAAGTGGTGAAGGGTATCATATAGTCGTCCCCGTCCGACTATATATTTTTTTTTAAATTACTGATTTTTCGGTATGTTGAAATTCTTAAATTAGTTTTCCAACCTGAGTGTCTGTAATTTTTTTGAACATTAACTTTTCAGAGCAGGAACAACCTACTACCACATAACACAATACCATATTCCCTATAAAAAGTCCCAACCAATTTAGGGAATTTTAATCTGCTTTCTATTCGACATATAAGTTTCCTAGGGCCAGATCTGCTGAATAAGGTAAGCAGGCAGATGCAGAACAAACCCAATCTCAAACCAGTAAGGAAAGTAGTAAAGTCGGACGGGGCCGACTATATGATACCCTTCACCACTATGGGTATATTAAACAGGACTATTAACATGAAATTGGATGAAATAAAATATGTGATATTTATCTAAATGTGAATCTACCTAGATCTATCCATAAACATGTCATTCGTTTGTTACAATGGGACAAAAGTATGTAAATCGACTTAAAACAAATATAAATAGGTCATCTGTTGGGCTATATCTGTTCTTCTAGAAAACGAAACTACGTAATTCTATGCTCAATTTTGTGCGTTGTGCACAATTTGATGTCAATCTGACTAACATGAGGAGTCTGATGCCCAATTTACTTGAAATCGGTCGAAAATATATATGGAAGCTCTATCCAAATATTAAGCGATTTCAAACAAACTTGTCACAGGTTAGGTTATACTAATTTCAGAACGTTTTGTTCCTATTGGTTCCTTGGTGCGTCAATTACTTAAAATCAATCTATAATAAAAGGGAGCTATATCTAAATCTAGGCCGATTTTCACGAAACACGGCAGACATCACTCTAGGCTCAATTCAGTACGTTATGCCAAATTTCGTGCAAATCGAAGGATATATAGGGGCTTTGGTGCACCAGTTACATGAAATCGGACGAAACTATATATGGGAGCTTTATCTAAATCAGGACCGATTTTCTTAAAATTTGGCAGACATCACTCTAGGCTGAATTCAGTACGTTATGCCAAATTTCCTGCAAATCGAAGGATATATAGGGACTTTGGTGCACCATTTACATAAAATCGGACGAAACTATACATGGGAGCTTTATCTAAATCAGGACCGATTTTCTCAAAACTTGGCAGACATCACTCTAGGCTGAATTCAGTACGTTATGCCAAATTTCCTGAAAATCGAAGGATATATAGGGACGTTGGTGCACCATTTACATAAAATCGGACGAAACTATATATGGGAGCTATATCTAAATCAGGACCGATTTTCTGGAAACTTGGCAGACATCACTCAAGGCTCAATTCTGTACGTTATGCCAAATTTCCTGCAAATCGAAGGATATATAGGGACTTTGGTGCACCATTCACATAAAATCGGACGAAACTATATATGGGAGCTATATCTAAATAAGGATCGATTTTCTCGAAACTTGGCAGACATCACTCTAGGCTCAATTCAGTACGTTATGCCAAATTTCCTGCAAATCTATGGATATATAGGGACTTTGGTGCACCATTTACATAAAATCGGACGAAACTATATATGGGACCTATATCAAAATCTGGACCGATTTTTTCGAAACTTGGCAGACATCATTCTAGGCTCAAGTCAGTACGTTATGCCGAATTTCGTGCCAATCGAAAGATATATAGGGATTTTGGTGCACCATTTACATGAAATCGGGCGAAACTATATATGGGAGCTATATCTAAATCTAGACCGATATTCTCGAAACTTGGCAGACATCACTCTAGGCTTAATTCAATACGTTATGCCAAATTTCGTGCAAATCGAAAGATATATAGTGACTTTCGGGCACCATTTACATGAAATCGGACGAAACTATATATGGGAGCTATATCTAAATCTTGACCGATTTTCACGAAACTTGGCAGACATCATTCTAGACCTAAATGATTAGGCTGTACCAAATTTCGTGCAAATCGAAAGATATATAGGGACCGTTTACATTAAATCGGTTAAATATATATATGGGAGCTATATCTAAATCTGAACCGATTTTTCCCAATTTCAATAGGGTTCGTCATTGGGCCAAACAAATGAGCTGTGCCAAATTTCATCCAATTCGGATCATAAATGCGACCTGTACTTTGCTCACAAAAATACATGGACAGACGGACGGGCGGACATGCATAAATCGACTTAGAAAGTGATTCTATGCATATTCTCAAAAGGAACCATGTGTCTATCTCGTTTCCTTTTGCCTGTTACAAACATATGCACAAAGACATAATACCCTGTACCACAGTGTGGTGAAGGGTATAATTATTCCCTCTCTTCTAATTTTTCCCCCGCACATGTGGCAATTTCTACCATCATACCTTAAAGTGAAAACATGTTAACGCTTTATTTTTGTGTTTTGGTCACAAAAACGACTTTACTCACAAAAAGAGAACATAAAACACAGTATTTATTGTGTGTGTGTGTTTTTAATTACTAACTTTTCCATGTCAACAACATTAAAAAGAAGTTGCTTCCTTTTATCCGACTCGGTTTACAAGAAAAGCAAAAAAGTACAAAAAAAAAAAAAAATGCGAATAGGATTAGTGTCTAAAGTTATTGGCATGCAATTTAACAAAATAAACTTGGTTGGTATGAAAGTTTTCAACTTTAGATATTGATTTTAATTGAAAAATAAATTCAATAGATATGTGTATCCCGAACATGTCAAGCTAATGGATTGAATAAAATTTTAGCACATATTTCTGCGATTGGATGTTGAAGCTTCTTGTTTTGGTATGCTGTCATAGAAATGTTTCCAAAAAATGTTTATGGAGGAAATTAAAATATCAAAATAACGACACGTGGATAAATATTGAAAATAAGAAATAACACATAGAAAAAAAAATAAATAGAACAGCTATACAACGTTTGTTTACAAAAATAGACTGAGTGCCAATTTTTAATAGAAAATTGGTTGGTGAACAATTTTTTCGCGTTCCATGCGGTCCAGATCGTGCGATACAGACAATCCCACTTTGATTGACGCATAGGAAGACAACATTAGAGCATTTTGTAGTTAGATACCGGCCTAAATGTTGAAAAGTGTATGTCGACATTGGACTAATAATATTCACAAAATTTCACATTTTTGTGAATATAATTTATATTTGAAAAATGTTATAACATTTCAATGATAATGAAAATTATTAGTACTAACAAGATAGTCATCAAAAATTTCTTATATAAAACTCATAAATATGATTTTTCTCAAAAAATTGAATTTCAGAACATATTGCCAAGCAATGCCAGAGGATAATTTAATCGACGACGATCCTTGTACAGAATTTTGCTACCATCTGCGACCGTTCATAAACATAAGAATTATTGCCGATAATATGAAAATAGTTGTTGAAAATTGCATGTAAAATCTTAATAAGCATATATGGAAAAGACGTAAGCTCCTCGGTGATCCATTTAAAATCAGACGAAAATATACACCAGAGATATTCTCATATGTGTATCTAGACCTAACTTAGTATACAGTGCAAAATTGTGCCTTAATCGAAAAAATATTTGGAGTTAGTGCAACATTTACATAAAATCGGACGAAACTATATATGGTAGCTATATCTAAATCTGAACCGATTTCAACAAAACTTCACAGACAATAATACGGACCTATTTCAGCACTCTGACAAATATTGGGAGTATGGTGCATCATTTATATAAAATCGGACGAACCTGAACCGATTTTTACATAACCATCAGACATCTAAAAATCTCTAAATCGGAAAAATATTGGGGCGTTTGGTGCACTATTTACATAATATCGGAAGAACATATATATGGAAGCTGTATTAAAATCTGAACGGATTTCAACAGATCTTTACAGACATACAATTGGAACTGATTCAGTGCGCTGTGTTTGGGAGTTCGGTACACCATTTTGATAAAATCGTACGAAAATATATATGGGAGCTAATCTAAATCTAAACCGATTTTCTCCAATTTCAATAGGGTTCCACAATGTTATTCTATGAATATTCTCAAAAGGAACCATGTGTCTATCTCGTTTCCTGTTACAAACATATGCAAAAAGACATAATACCCCGTACCAAAGTGTGGTGAAGGGTATTATATTAGGTAGGGTCAGCGAATTCTATTGAAAACGCGCTCAAAGCCCCAAAATAGTTATATGGGAAAAAGTGGACCTATATTTATTATTTTTAGTGGATAAATATTGTACCAAATAAGAACACAATGTATAAAATGTCAACAAATTCGGTTGAAACCAGTAAGGAAAGTAGTAAAGTCGGACCGACTATATGATACCCTCCACCACTATGGGTATATTAAATAGGAAATTGGATGAACTAAAATATATGATATTTATCTAAATGTGTATCGACTTAGAAAACATGTCATTCGTTTGTTACAATGAGACAAAAGTATGTAAATCGACTTCAAACAAATATCAATAGGAGACATCCGTTGGGATATGTCTGTACTTCCAGAAAACGCAACTACGTTGTTCTATGCTCAATTTGGTACGTTGTGCAACATTTCATGTCAATCTGACAAACATGAGGAGTTTGATACACAATTTACTTAAAATCGGGCGAAAAAATATATGGAAACTATATCCAAATATGCAGCGAATTCAACGAAACTTGTCACAGGTTAGGTTATACTAATTTCAATTACTTAAAAACAATCTATAATAAAAGGGAGCTATATCTAAATCTCAAAAGATTTTCACGAAACTTGGCAAACATAATTCTGGACTAAATTCAGTACGCTACGCCAAATTTCGTGCAAATCGAAAGATATATGTGGACTTTGGTGCACGAAACTTGACCGACATCACTCTAGGCTCAATTCAGTACGTTATGCCATATTTCGTGCAAATCGAATCGTAAAATCGGAGGAAACTATATATGAGAGCTATATATAAAACTGGACCGATTTTCTCGAAACTTGGCAGATATCACTCTAGGCTCAATTCAGCACGTCATGGCAAATTTGATTCAAATCGAAAGATATATAGGGACTCTGGTGCACCATTTACATGAAATCGAACGACAATTTATATGGGAGCTATATCCAAATCTGGACCGATTTTCTCGAAACTTGGCAGACATCATTCTAGGCTCAATTCAGCATGTTATACCAAATTTCCTGCAAATCGACAGATATTTAGGGTCTTTGGTGCACCATTTGTGACTGTGCCAAATATCATCCAAATCGGATTATAAATGCGACCTGTACTTTGTTTACAATTTAACACCAACAGACGGACGGACATACATACATAAATCGACTCAGAAAGTGATTCTTTTCATATTCTCAAAAGGAACTATGGGTCTATCTCGTTTCCTTTTGCCTGTTACAAACGTATGCACAAAGACATAATACCCTGTACCACAGTGTGGTGAAGGGTATAAAAACGCGCTGAAGAACCCCAAGATACGGAAAATTTTTGGGTATGGGAACTATACCTAAACGTGGATCGACATAACTCGTCTCCAGACTTGATCAATTCAACATCACCGAGTATTTTCTACTTACATATGTAGGTTTGACAAAATAAATATGGACAATATTGCCAAAATAACATAGCTGAAGCCGAGGTTCTCCCCTTTAAAACTCGGAAATTATTAAAGTATATAAGACAAATTGAATAGCTTTGGATTTTTTGATCTGTCGTTGGATTTTAATGATATTGACCTCCAAATTTTATTTTCGTGGAAACTGTGTCTACTTTATTGTAAAAAAATGGGGAAAACAGGGTAAAATAATCCAGGGTTTTATATTATTTTTCTCGATTTTTCACTGCCTTCGTCAATACTTTTGATCAATATATTCTATTAAAGAGTGCAGTTTTAAGATTTTTGTCTTATGCCCAAAACTAAAACCACAATAACTTTTGCGTACACCAACCAAAAATTGTTTACACCAACCAAAAATCGTGAACGGATTCGAAGTGAGGATATTTTTATACCCTTCACCACACTGTGGTACAGGGTATTATGTCTTTGTGCATATGTTTGTAACAGGAAAAGGAAACGAGATAGACACATGGTTCCTTTTGAGAATATGCATCGAATCACTTTCTAAGTCGACTTACGCATGTCCATCCGTCCGTCTGTCCAAATTGTAAACAAAGTACAGGTCGCATTTATGATATGAATTGGATGAAATTTGGCATTGGTCACTTATTTGGCCCTATTGAAATTGAGAAAAATCTGTTCAGATTTAGATATAGTTCCCATATATATATTTTCGTCCGATTTAAGGTAAATGGTGTATCAAAGTCCCTATATATCTTTCGATTTGCACGAAATTTGGCATAGCGTAATGAATTAGGTCTAGACTAATGTGTGCTAAGTTTCCTGAAAATCGATCCAGATTTAGATATAGCCCTCACATATATTTTCCTCCGATTTTATGTAAATGGTGTACCAAAGTGCCTATATATCTTTCGATTTGCACGAAATTTGGCATAGCATAATAAATTAGGTCTAGACTGAAGTGTGTTAAGTTTCCTGAAAATCAGTTCAGATTTAGATATAGCTCACATATATATTTTTGTCCGATTTAATGTAAATGGTGTATCAAAGTCCCTATATATATTTCGATTTGCACGAATTTTAGCATAGCGTAATGATTTAGATTTAGATATAGCTCCCATATATATATTTTCCCCCGATTTAATGTAAATGGTGCACCAAAGTCAATATATATCTAATAAATTAGGCTAGAATGATGTGTGTTAAGTGTCGTGAAAATCGGTTCAGATTTGGATGTAGCTCGTAATATATGTCTTTGTGTGTTAATTTCATGTAAATTGTGCAGACTAGATATAGCTCCTAAAGTTTTTCCGATTGTCACAAAATTTGTTTACAATGAACTTTAGTTAATAGTTCATCTCTGGCAAGTCATATTGAAATCGGTTCACATTATATATATATATATTATATATATATATATATATAGTCGGCCCCATCCGACTTTGGTCCTTTCCTTCCCAGTTACCTTTTGTTTCATACATCAACTGCAACTGACATCATATTAATTGCTTATTTATTTATAGGCCTTTGTCACAATTAACACCACCACCCTCTTCCGGTTTATATACTCTTATCAGTATAATTTATTTGTTTACGTATTTATTTGTATTGCTGTGGTCTTCTTATCAGGACAATTAATGAACTTAATTAAATATTACGCAGAGTCCTTATTTTTATGTCGCATCATTGCGCTTTTATTGTTTAAGCTTAAAGCGACACTTCATGATGCATGGCACAGAATGCAATGCAGGGTTGCCATGTGGTATGAAACAACAAAACAATTTTAGAATCTATATAAAAAACTAATATGTATAATATGTAAATATGAGGTAGGTTTTATTACCTGATTTTATTATAACTTAAGATGGATTTAGATAGCAAGTATTTATGCCACAAGGCAACTCTATTGAAAAAATTTAAATAAATGAGTGCTAATTATTATTTTTTTATGAAATGCAATTTGTGTATTTTTGGTTTCATTCACAACAGTGCAACAACAGCCACGATTCAATAACATGAAACCTTACAGTTCCCGGAACCGCACTACGTAAATATTTCATTTCATTCAATGCCAGGCATCCATCCAACAGATCCCGAAAAGGGCAACACCCTTAGGAAAATTATTTCGAAGTTAAAATGCCAATCACCCCAGCAATTACAACAGGCTTTTGTGCGTTTTCTGATCTGGCATTTGGAAGGTAGGTGGGGATGGTTGGCTGTTTTTGCTTTCACGGTGGAAAAGTTTCCCGCTGACCACAAAATTTTGCGCGTCGAAATGAATTGAATTGAATAGTGGCTGCGGTGTATGGCGCTGTGGTTTCTACAAGAATTTAATTGATTTAAATTTTCTTCTTATTGCCAATATTTGCCAGTAATGAGGTGTGTGTGAAATCAATCCCGCCCTCGCGGCACACCTCGCTAACACATAGGCCATCATCGTCAGCACTACCACCGCCACCGCCACCTATGAGGTTTTGAGAGCGGTCTCGACTTGTGTACTGCTCTGCATGACCGTTCATAAACAGTATAATTATCTGATTAATTGACAGTCATTATGAAGTGAAGAAACGCATGCAGCCTCAAATAACACGCATTTTAATTACATTTCGAGGTGGGTAATGTTGTTGGGTGGCTGATGTGCCCGGTTGGACAGGCGTTAAAATTATTTACTAATAGCTCTATTGATTGTATAAATGAAGATGAATGCTGTACGATGTGTGGCAATGTGTTGATGAAAATATGCATAATTAAAGATAAATAAATAGGAGATGCCAAAAAATAGAGTTTGTTTTGTTACCGATCTTTGTAACATTTCGAAATTTTGGTCGTAGATTCACTAAACTTTTGGGCCAAACCAGTTTCAAATTATTTGGCGTCATTTCTCATAGAGTTTTAAAATCGAGTTTTCAGATATTTGATTTATCGAAAAGAAAAACGACTGTAAATAGGTCAGATATTATTTTTATCAGGCAGTTGGGAATGGATCTTTTTTAAAAAATAATGCAAAGCCTAAGTAACCTCTCGATATTGTTCGATATATTGAATTGAGTCTAGAATGACATGTGCCAAGTTTTGTTGAAATCGATTCAGATGTAGATATAGCTCCCACATATAATATGTCCGATTTTATGCAAATGGTGCACCAAACTCCCAACATGTTTTCGGTCAATACAGAATTTTGCACAATGTACTATGTTAGGTCCAGATAGACGTATGAGAAGGTTTGATTAAATCGCTCCCATATCGGAAGAAATTGTCAAATTGTATGCCAATGGTACACCGATGAGCCTATGTTTGTTTGCCTAACATAAAGTATTGCATAGCATATTGGATTGTAATCAATTCAGGTTTGTATACAGTATATATTTTCTTATATTTTCTTCCGATTTCATCTACATGGTGTACCAAATAACTAATGTTTGTCCGATTAGGACGAATTAGATCACAAAATGCCAAATTGAACCTATGTAGAATAACGTATATTGCATTTTGTAAAATATATTCAGATGTAGATATAACCGCTACATATATTCTGCTGCAGCATATCAAATGATGGATGCCACGGTTACTCAAATTCTTCCAGATTTACTATAGATCCCTCACATAATTTCCTTCGATTTCACACAAATGATTGACATTCTATTTGTTATAGATTTCCGAAGGGAATGGGTTTCTTTAAGGTGTCCGGTTGCTGTCCGTCCGTCTATTGTAATCACGCTATCTTCTGAAGGAATTGAGAATTTTTGTATAAGTTCGAAGATGGGGTATATCGGTCCACGTTTAGGCATAGCTGCCATATAAGAGTACCCCCTAATTTTCGGTATTTTGGGGAGCGCGTTTTTCAACCGAATTCGCTGAAATTTGCTACATTGGGTTCTTATTGGGTACTAAATGTCTCCACATTGGTCGATTTTTCTGGTATATATAGGTCCACTTTTTCTGGTAGCTCCCATATAATGGAACCTCCTAATTTTCAGTATTTTAGTTTTGATCGCATTTTTCCGCCGAATTACCCGTAATTTAGTATTTTAAGTTCTTAATAGGTACCAAATCTCTCCACAAAAAAGTATGAATAAAGGTCCATTTTTTCGGATAGCTCCCATATAAGGGTACCCCCAATTTTCGGTATTTTGGGTTCTTGATCGCGTTTTTCAACCGAATTTGCTGAAATTTGGTATTTTGTAGTCGTGTTTGGTAACAAATCTCCCTAAAAAAAATTATTAATATTCACCCCCTTTTTTGGTGTACTCCCCATATAACCCCCTTTTTATACCCTCCACCATAGTATGGAGGGTACATAAGTTTTGTTTATATTAAAATAGTTATCTGATAAAAAAATGTCCCTCCCAAAAAAACATTAATATTCGCCCCTTTATTAGGAGTAGTCCCCATATAAACCCCTTTTTTAACTGATTCGTTACGCCGCACAGTGTCACGACCGCGGCCAAAAATGGTCAAAACCAAGTACCACGGAGGACAAATTTTTTGATAAGGATTGATAGAAAATACTCCAGTTAGAATAAATATGAAATTTTATATCGATATGTCGAGTAGTTTTGTATCTACAAAGGTTCAAATGTGATAATTGTTGTTACCATATTTTCGAAAAATGGGTGTGTTTTCCTGATGCTCAAATATTTGAATATTCAAATTAATGGTTATTATAAAAGTGTTTATTTTGGTTGTTGTAGATGTAAAAACTAGGATTCGCTTTAGTTTGTATGTATATAGATATCATATGGTGTATACAGTCGTCCACACTTGTAGTACTTAGTTCATCAAATTTGTGAAACAAATTTTGAAATTAGTGGAGCAGAAAAAAAAACTTTAAAAATGTTTAGCTCTATTTTTTTATTTGAGTGGTGAAAAGTTTCTTATTTAAGGATTAAAAAAAAATAGCTGCGAAGACCTGCGGTCCTAAGAGTTATTTAACTTTTTTGGTGACCACCTTATAAAAAAAATATGGCATATTCACGAAATGGTTAGAAGCGAATGGTCAAATATGTTATGTATGCAATTAAATAAGTTATTGAGGGTCAAATAGGAAGGAGAAAATGGATTCAGAACATAGTAATAATACAATATTTTACATAAAATATGCAATTAAGTGGTAAAAACGTTATTCGAAGCGGAGATATGGGAGAATTGGTTTTAAAAAATAGCTTTTAAATAAATTTTCAGTCAGTTTGAAGATTATAGTTATTTATCAGATCATTTGAGACATAATCTTATAATCTTAATTTAGAGTTAAATAAGGATTGTATTTAGTATTTTATTATACCCTTCACCACACTGTGGTACAGGGTATTATGTCTTTGTGCATATGTTTGTAACAGGCAAAAGGAAACGAGATAGACACATGGTTCCTTTTGAGAATATGCATAGAATCACTTTCTAAGTCGATTTATGCATGTCCGTCCGTCCGTCCGTCTGTCTGTCTGTCTGTCCATGTTAAATTGTAAACAAAGTACAGGTCGCATTTATGATCCGAATTGAATGAAATTTGGTATAGGTCACTTATTCGGCCCAAGGACGAACCCTATTGAAATTGGGAAAAATCGGTTCAGATTTAGATATAGCTCCCATATATATATTTAACCGATTTAATGTAAACGGCCCCTATATATCTTTCGATTTGCACGAAATTTGGTACAGCTTAATCATTTAGGTCTAGAATGATGTCTGCCAAGTTTCGTGAAAATCGGTCCAGATTTAGATATAGCTCCCATATATAGTTTCGTCCGATTTCATGTATATGGTGCCCCAAAGTTCCTATATATCTTTTGATTTGCACGAAATTTGGTATAACGTACTGAATTAAGCCTAGAGTGATGTCTGCCAAGTTTGGAGAAAATCGGTCCAGATTTAGATATAGCTCCCATATATAGTTTCGTCCGATTTCATGTAAAAGGTGCCCCAAAGTCCCTATATACCTTTCGATTTGCGCGAAATTTGGCATAACGTACTGAATTGAGCTTAGAATGATGTCTAACAAGTTTGGAGAAAATCGGTCCAGATTTAGATTTAGCTCCCATATATAGTTTCGTACGATTTCATGTAAATGGTGCCCCAAAGTCCCTATATATATTTTGATTTGCACGAAATTTGGCATAACGTACTGAATCAAGCCTAGAGTGATGTCTGCCAAGTTTGGAGAAAATCGGTCCAGATTTAGATATAGCTCCCATATATAGTTTCGTCCGATTTCATGTAAATGGTGCCTCAAAGTCCCTATATAACTTTCGATTTGCACGAAATTTGGCATAACGTACTGAATTAAGCCTAGAGTGATGTCTGCCAAGTTTGGAGAAAATCGGTCCAAATTTAGATATAGCTCCCATATATAGTTTCGTCCGATTTCATGTAAATGGTGCCTCAAAGTCCCTATATAACTTTCGATTTGCACGAAATTTGGCATAACGTACTGAATTGAGCCTGGAATGATGTCTACCAAGTTTCGAGAAAATCGGTCCAGATTTAGATATAGCTCCCATATATAGTTTCGTACGATTTCATGTAAATGGTGCCCCAAAGTCCCTATATATATTTTGATTTGCACGAAATTTGGCATAACGTACTGAATTAAGCCTAGAGTGATGTCTGCCAAGTTTGGAGAAAATCGGTCCAGATTTAGATATAGCTCCCATATATAGTTTCGTCCGATTTCATGTAAATGGTGCCTCAAAGTCCCTATATAACTTTCGATTTGCACGAAATTTGGCATAACGCACTGAATTGAGCCTAGAATGATGTCTACCAAGTTTCGAGAAAATCGGCCCAGATTTAGATATAGCTCCCACATATAGTTTCGTACGATTTCATGTAAATGGTGCCCCAAAGTCCCTATATAACTTTCGATTTGCACGAAATTTGTCATAACGTACAGAATTGAGCCTAAAATGATGCTAAGTTTCGTGAAAATCGGTCCAGATTTAGATATAGCTCCCTTTTATTATAGATTGATTTTAAGTAATTGACGTACTAAGGAACCAATAGAAACAAAACGTTCTGAAATTAGTATAACCTAACCTGTGACAAGTTTGTTTGAAATCGCTTAATATTTGGATAGAGCTTCCATATATATTTTCGACCGATTTCAAGTAAATTGGGCATCAGACTCCTCATGTTAGTCAGATTGACATCAAATTGTGCACAACGCACAAAATTGAGCATACAATTACGTAGTTGCGTTTTCTAGAAGTACAGACATAGCCCAACGGACTTATTTATATTTGTTTGAAGTCGATTAACATACTTTATGGATAGATCTAGGTAGATTCACATTTAGATAAATATTACTTTTTTTCATCCAATTACATGTTAATAGTCCTGTTTAATATACCCATAGTGGTGAAGGGTATCATATAGTCGGCCCCGTCCGACTTTACTACTTTCCTTACTGGTTTTATAATGTGGATGATACTAAATCGTACATTTGGGAAGACAATATTATATATATATATATATATATATATATCTGATGTGTGTTTTGAAAAAGTTGTGAATGATAAAAAAGTAATTTATTAGTTTATTTTAGTTTATTTCTTATATTATAATAAAAATAACAAAAATAAACCTACTATACTTAATTTAGCTGCATATAACGATTTTATAGTACAGAAAGTTAAATTTTTAGGGACTTTTGGTATGGTATGTAACTGAAATATGGGCCAACAACTAAATTACAACACCTATTACTGTCTTCGCCCAAATTTGATGTAATTTGGACGAAGACATGAAATTTTTCGTGGAATTTGGATGAATATAAACTATTTACAGGTCCAAAAATCGGATTTTTCAAGACCCTTTGTATGGGAGGTATATCAAATCTTATAATATTAAATATTTTATAGACCAAAATAGTACAATTTTTAAGACCCTTTGTATGGGAGGTATATCAAATCTTGGTCCGATCTACCCAATTTTTGGTCAGTTGCTTTATAGGCCTAATTAAATGTAAATTGCCAATTTTCATTGAATTTGTTTGAATATCAAGCCATTATATGGGGGTATACCAAATCTTGGTCCGACCTATCCAATTTTTTTTCAGTTGCTGTTTAGGCCAATAGTAAGCACATGTACCAAATTTCATTAACATACGATAACTCCTTCTATTTTTGGCCGCTGTTTATATGAACTCGCGACATAGTGCGCCGTATTCCATCATAGTACTGGGGATATTATGTAATCGAATATGTCTTTTTATAATCTACAAAAAATGGTATTCTAAGAAGATTTATCCATCCCATTTAATCATTCTAGCTTCGGAGGATATCGATACTAAGAAACTAGAACATCTGGTTCGATGATGAACTATATCAGCCCGCGGATTTTATACCATGCTTTATCGATATCGATTTTAAGAAAAATCTACCTTAAAAACTGCTGAATTTGTATTTCGTGTAAATTATAGTTTAGAACAATCTCTTGGTACAATTGTAGGTATAGGTATACTTTTTGGTATGTTCCCTATATTTCATTTCAAGTAACTATTAGTATATCTATGGTGGAGGGTCGTATCTCAATATACACTGCGTATCATAACTATAGACGCACCCTTAATTCAATTGGTATGTTAGTTGACAAATAAAATGGACCCATTAAGTTATTGTTCACAATAAAACGATCAAAAACACATATTATTCAACAAAAATAATTAATTTTTCTTTATGGTTTCGCCGAATTCTTCACTTTCAAAATTGCTGGTGTTGCATAACTATAGACACACTTTTACAAAATTAGAAAAATTTGTAGTTATGCAACACCAGCAATTTTGAAAGTGGAGAATTCGGCGAAACCATAAAGAATAAATTAATTATTTTTGTTGAATAATATGTGTGTTTGATCGTTTTATTGTGAACAATAACTTAATGGGTCCATTTTATTTGTCAACTAACATACCAATTGAATTAAGGGTGCGTCTATAGTTATGATACGCAGTGTATAACATTCAGTGACTATTTCCCACGTTTTGAGGAAAATTTCAAATTTGATGTCAACAAATCAACAATTATGTTTTCTGTTACTTTTCAACCCACATTACTGTTAGCGTTTCCTTCCCTATTTCAAAGATTTTCACAAATCACAAGGAGTTTATAATATATTTTAATATTTCCCACCTTAAATATGATAATCTTACAAAACATGCTTAGCATACACACCTTGGAAAATTATTATCCTCACTTACCTGTACATTGTTGGCATTTCTAAAGAAGATAAACAACCAAGTTTTTTTTCAAGTCTAGTAGTAGCAATATTACAATGTACACATGTAGATACTATAGTTACGCTGTACACTTGTAGGTACTATAGGTACAATGTACACATCTTAACACATGTGTAATTGCAAATTAGTTTGTAAAGACCTATATTTAAGAAATATTCGCACACACACTTTACCCATACATAAGTATTTACACCTAACACATTGAAATCAAAAAGCTGATAAGGAGATTGTTTAATGTTTTAACAAAGACATTTCAGTTGGAATGTAGACGAACGGAACCGGAAACGAACATGTAATTAACTACAAATTGCAATTATGGACCGATTTTCACGGAATTTTGAATGAATTTATGGTTCCGAACAATGTAATTTGAAGGTCTTTCATTCACTTCAAAATACAATAAATAGAATAATGATTTGTATATGGGGATTTCCATCGCAATGAGCCCCTATTACCAAATGATAGCAAATTCGGTGGACAATTCAAGCCTTCAAAATACCATAAATAGGGCGGGATATGCATATGAGGGTTATATCTGATATTCTGCATATGCATATGTCCCTTTCCAAAACCCGAAATGTCAAACAACTGAAACTTCTGTTGGAACATGGGGCTAATAACTACAAAATACCGAAAATAGGGCAGGACCTATGTCCAAACATGGATCGACAAGTCCCATTTACAATACCAAAAATACTAGGACTGTCACAATATATGATCTATCTAAAGTATACTTCAGAAGAACGTATGTCAGATTTCATTTATCTCTGCTCATATTGCGATACCGATTTTGTATATTATCCATTTTCTATTTGAATTTATCATAAGTGCAATAAACTCTTTCGGTACATGCTCAAAAGTTGTGTAGGGTATCATGTGGACGACTCCTCCGCCTACCTTTAGTTCTTCCCTTACTCGTTTGCGTTATTCTTGTTGCTTAACTAGTTTTTGTTCTAATTCTGTAGAAGTCATTTTTTACATTCAACGTTACACTCGACATTGTACACACCAACGCCCAACTGCAACATTTTCATTACTTTCACTTGAAAAACTTTTGCTTCCTAATTGTTTGTCCAAGTGATGTACTATAGCAAGACGCTTGTATGTGAATAAGCAAACAATGGCAAGAAGAAAATGTGTGCCAATTACCACAACAACACAACACACAACAAAATGTGTAACATGTGGCCACAATTTACTAGCAGGGAACAAAAATCCATTGTCTTGTGTAGCTATAATCCTTTTCTTAACATCCAAACAATTTTTATATTGTTTATTAACAAATTCATTGGAGACTTTTTAAGAACAGTACAAAAATTTAAACTTAACCTTCGGTGCTTAAGGCAGGGACCATTTTTGCAACAGATGACAGTTGGAACATATTCTAATCAAGAGATTGCTTCGTCAATGCAATATTATTTCAACAAAAATCGTACTATTTTAACAATCGAAGATGAAATCCGAATATAGAGTCTATCGGTTCATTACTTCTGCTACCTTTCCTAATGAAAACGCAGTAAAATTCTGCTAGAATGAGCATTTTATAACCTCCACATTCAAAGGGAATTTTTTTCGGATTATTCTATCTTTCGAAGGACTAATAACAATTGGCCACCGATTTATAACTTTCTGAATTCACTATTTAGGCCACGTGAAACATAAGATCTACACCAACTGTCCAGTATCGATTCAAAAACTCAATTAAAGAATGCTGGGGGCAATCGGAAACATAGGAGATATTTTTTGGCTTTGAATATGTCGAGGACCTTTGAATCCTTTATATGGGGGCTATGTCAAAACGTGTCCCAATTTTGCTCAGAATTCCAAGCTACAATGTTAGAATTCAGGAGGCAAACGGAGACATAGGACAGGCTCCATGCGATTTGGGTTAGCATAATGTCTAGAAAAGGATATGACCCATAAACCTCCCCCCTTTGTGAACTGTTAGTGTTTTTTCAATATTAACGGAATACTTTCCATTATTTTATGAAATAAACATCCGGTCAAATACTTATTTAACTTGAAAGTTTGGCAAAGACATTCAGCAAAACGAAATGAGTGTGACACCTCTACATGGGAACTATTTCAAAATGTGACCCCATTTTTAAGACGAAAATGAGCTATACAATGAGAACCCAAATTACAGTCAATTCAGTTTAAAAACCAGTCGGTACACTTCATCCCTATATTATTATCTGATCATCACCGAACATTAAAGGCGTTGTCCTTGACCATACCTGGATCTTCATGGAAAATGTCAAAGCGATCAGTGCAATATTTTCGCCCTCTAGTGTGGTATGGTTTACTAAATAATATCTGAGTACGTGGCACCTGTAAATATTTAAGTGTAACTCCCGCATCCGGATATTTACGACAATATGATTGGTATCAATTTAATGGTCAACCACTCCCCTTGGATATAGTATCAGCTTCTCGGGTCTATATCCTTCATGAGTAAATATATACGCATTTGAATACAAATTTTGTCATTTTTCACACAAAAGTCAGGGTCTATTTGATCCGCTAAATAATGACCGATCTTTATAAAAACAGGCATGCTTATTCTCTGGCCCGATGCCCTTTTCCATGTAAAATTTCGAGATGTTTGGGCCATAATTGCGCCCTCTGGAGGGACTAGAAAAACTGACAAATATTAAGTATTTGGTCCATTTCATCCCCTAAATATTAACCGATCTTTACCAAAAACAATAGGGGTCTTCATTGGTCCATAACCGTGGCCTGTATCATGTTTACAAATTATAATGGACAGACGGACGGACACACATGTCTAGATCGACTCAGCTAGTCGAGATATGACGATCGGTATACTTAAAGGTGGGTCTAGGACCAATATTTCGCGGCGTTACAAATTCTTGGGACTGCACAAAGCTATAATACACTGACAACATAGTTGTGTAGGGTATAAACATGTCCAAAATAGAACACCGAATATTGGGGGTACCATTATATGGAGGCTACCCTGAAACAGGGGTTAATATTAATAATTTTTGATACGGATATGTGCTATTTAATGACAACCCAAAAAACCAAATTACAGTTAATTCGGTGTCCAAAATCGCCAAAATAACGAATATTGAGTGGTACCGTTATGTGGGGGCTAGACCAAAACGTAGACCGAAATATTCCATTTGCAATACCAAACATCCTAGATGTACTAGTAATATCTGTGCCAAATTTCAGAGCTCTATCTAAAATATTGCGATAAATATAGTGATTTCAACATTCGGATAAACAATATATACTTTGTGTGGCCTCCGATGAATATTTCGAGGTGTTGCAAACGGAATGACAAATTTAATATACACTCCACCTTTTTGGTGGATGGTATAAAAAACGCGAACATCCAATATATCCTCCTCATATAGATGCTATATTGGAAATATTTTGCAGGAGGTACATACTGCTTTGAAATCCCGAAATGCCTATATATTATATGCCTATATTATAGCGAATTCGCTTGACAAATGAGGTTAGAACTGCCAATATTAATGAAATAAGCGGGACGTTTATGTGGGACATATGCCAAAACCCGAAGTAACTTGCAGATAAATTATTTACTCTCCGGCATTCCATATTGCAGATACATTCGTGATTGGTTGTTTAAAACCGGTATTATCCAAAAATTCGGGTTTTCATTTGACCCGTTTAATATTGACCGATCTTTTTCAAAACAAGTGTGCGCATTCTTTGGCCAGATATCCTTCATCACTTAAAATTTCGTGAAGTTTGGGTCATAATTGTGGCCTCTAGCGCAAATTACAATGAACGGATTTAGACACCCATGTCTAGATCGACTCAGCTAGTCGATATTTGACGATCATTAACCGATCATTACTAAAAATGGGGTCCTCCTTGATCAGACTTACGATTGCTCTATAACAATGGTCTGTACCGTGTTCAAAAATTATAATGGACAGAAGGACGATCGAATCGAGTATGTCTAGATCGACTCAGCTAGTCAAGATATTGTATCGTCGCGATACAAACTACTGCCTTCACAGTTGTGTAGGAAATACAAATATAGACCCATAATTACTTTTGAGGACATACTTAGAATCACTTTTTGTGTAGATTTATACTTATCCGTCCGTCCATCTGTCTGTCCTTATATTTTTGTCAAATAATATCCAATTACGATGGAATTTTGTACAACTCGTTAATATGGCCTAAATTTAAAAGTTAGACCAATACCAATTTTTTATAACCTTAGCTTTATGCCTAAAGAAACTATATAAATTTGCTACGAAAAAATCGGTCTCGTGAAAATATTAGTTTAAGATCCCAAGTCCGTTTAATACAATTTGAAATATATGTACAAATATCCGTCCGTTTTACTGTTAGCTGGCTGAATAATATGTGATGAATTTGGTTCAAATGTTTATATCGCTCCCATACATTTCTTATAAACATAGCCTTCTTGAGGCTAAGTAAATTTGCTACGAAAAAAATCGGCTTAATCGAATATGGGTTTTAGATCCCAAGTCCGTTTCAGAAAATTTGTTGTATATGTACAAATATCCGCACGTCTGTCTGCCTTAATAGCTGGATGGGTGGTGCGAAAACAGCAGTAGATTTCCTCCCAACTTTGCACATCGTGATATTTCCTCGAAAATTAAATTAGGTTCGAATGTGGGAAATAAAGGTTCCTTCTGCTACCACATCTACAAGGTGTACACAATCTAATACTTTAATCAAGTTTATATAATCTTTAAAGATGGAAAATTTTAAACAAATGAAATATCCAATTTTATCCGAACTAGACCCAAAGACCTAGTCCAAGTCCATTTCAGACAATTCATGAGTCCGTTTCCGGCAACCTGCCGGAAATAGCTCGCTAAATTACATATGATGGGTTTGGTTCAGATTTAGATATAACTGCCATACATTTTGATAACGGTCGCCTTAATGCGTAGCGAGTATAACATTTTGCTATGAAAAATCTGCCTCATCGAAATATCGGTTTTATATTTCAAGTCCGTTTCAGATATTTGGAGTAAATGTAAAAATATCCTTTCGTATATCTGCCTTGATAGGCGGCTAGGTGATGCAAAAGAAGCAACCAATTTCATCCAAACTTTGCACATCGTAATATTTGCTCCAAACATAGATTAGGTTCGAAGGTGGGAATTATAGGTCCGCTACTTTTGGTACCACACCCACAAAGTGTGCACAAACTAATAATTTAATTTATATTTTATATTGGTTTTATTGGTTCACTTCATTTGGAAAATGTGTAAATCTCCTATCAAACAAATGCAATATCCAATTCCACCCAAAATTGATGCATCGTAAAACATTTACCAGACCTTGATTAAGTCATAAAATGGCGTCAATTGGTACACCAATTTTTGTACTTCTCCAATAAAGTTCGAAACTTATTTAAAATTGGAAAATTAAATGCTAACCATAGATTTAGTGAAACCATCGCAAGTCAGCCTTTATTTCCACCCCTCAAAAGTCAGCATTTATTTCCACCATTCACCCGTTCGGTGCAGAATAGCGATTTTTTTCCTCGAATAAATAGATTCAATAAGGAATTTCAAGTTTCTTATATTAAGGTATTGATTATGTACCGAAAAAAATACCATTTAGTATATCATTGAATCCAAGTTAATATTCCCTGGCCAAAAATAATGACAATATATATTTTTTGTATGGCGTATAAAACCCACGACCGTATCTCACTTATTCAGATGATTCTTGTTTTTTGTTAACTCAATCTGTCATGAATTCAATAAAAATCGATAGTGTATCACTGCAAGGGTAGCATTTTCAATATGTTCCCCAAGAAAATTGCATTTTTATCCTGTACCTCTTTACCATATGCCTGTTCATTTTTTTTTTTTTTTTTGTCTTATCCTCAGTTATATATACTACGTGGATGGTAATCAATATTCAATGAAAACCCCGTAACAACCACACCAAGTCACCAACCAAAAAAACACAGTTCAAAGTGTTCCAGACATGTTCAATATTCGGGATACAAGGCTCAGTGAGCGAACCAAAAATGCCTATTAATGAAACATCGCTGGAATTGTCAGTTGCAGGTAAGTTTCTTTGACTGAGAATATACAAATGGAAAAAAAAACTTGTTTCATACTTTTATTGGAAGTTTACATTTTTTGTTTTTGTGTTTTCCTGCAATGAAATTGAATAGCTGACATTTCAACATGTTTCATTTTTTTGTATGCACCTGTCATTTAATGTCTTGCCTTGAGTCTTTTATCTGCATTCAATGCAGAACATAGGTGTAGTTATACCCTTCACCACACTGTGGTACAGGGTATTATTTTTATTTGTTGTTGCAGTTTCTCTATATTTTTTTCCTTTCGCCTTCTGCTGTTGGACATAAAATATTTTAGCTCCAAGACTTAAGACGATTTGGGCGAACTTTTTTCATTCCTCAAAGCATAAAAAGGGTTTGTTATGTACGAAAATTGTTGTCGAAGCCACATTCTTTGGCAGTGAGGTTAAAGTGAAAAAGTTTTTTTTCTTGGTAATTGATTTGAACGATTTTGAATGCGTTCGTGAAAAAAGAATGTACTTCGGAAAAAGTTCTGTGTAAAACTCGTTACAAACAATATATATACACATATATATATATATATATATATATATTTGAGTGACATACATATTTTGCATGAAACAATTTTAATACCCTACACAACTATGTTGTAAGGGTTGTATAGCATTGTGTGACGTTAACAGTTTGTAGCACCGCGATACCGGAAACAGTTATTCATCAATCTTCACTACATTTTACATATGGGACCAGTTCTGGCCAGAGAAGTAACTTAAAAAAATATTTTGAAAAAATCCAAGCCTTTGGGTGCAGCTTTAAAAAATATTTTTAAAAATCATTTAAAAATATTTTTAAAAATCCACGCCTTTTGATTGTACCCTGAAAAAATATTTTTAAAAATCCACGCCTTTTGATTGTACCCTGAAAAAATATTTTTAAAAATCCACGCCTTGTTTGAGACCCTGAAAAAATATGTATTTTTAATAATCCACGCCTTTTGATTGTACCCTGAACAAAATATTTTTAATAATCCACGCCTTGTATAGGAACCACACCTTGTATAGGACCCTGAAAAAAATATTTTTAAAAATCCACGCCTTGTATAGGACCCTGAAAAAATATTTTTAAAAATCCACGCCTTGTATAGGACCCTGAAAAAATATTTTTAAAAATCCACGCCTTTTGATTGTACCCTGAAAAAATATTTTTAAAAATCCACGCCTTTTGATTGTACCCTGAAAAAATATTTTTAAAAATCCACGCCTTTTGATTGTACCCTGAAAAAATATTTTTAAAAATCCACGCCTTTTGATAGTCTCTGAAAAATATTTTTAAAAATCCACGCCTTTTGATTGTACCCTGAAAAAATATTTTTAAAAATCCACGCCTTTTGGTGGATATTTTTAAAAATATTTTGAAATAATCCACGCCTTGTGTGGGTCTATAAAATGTAAAAACATCATGCTACAGGTCCTAAATATATTTTTAAAAAATTTTGGGAAATAAACGTCATTGAAAATCAGTAAGGAAAGTAGTAAAGTCGGACGTGGCCGTCTATACGATACCCTTCACCACTTTTGGTATATTCAACAGATGAATCCTAACAGTCGTCGCATTTTTAAACGACCAGTAAAATGAAATTGGATCCATAAGCATGTCATTATGCAACCGACACTAATTTTTTCATTTGGTCAGATATAGAAGCTATATCTAAATCTGAACCGATTTCAGGAAACTTAACACAAACCATTCTAGGCATAATTCATTACGCTGTGCTAAATTTCGTGCAAATTGAAAGATATATAGGGACTTTGGTGGACCATTTACATTAAATCGGGCGAAAATATATATGGGAGCTATATCTCGAACCGTTTTCATTACGTGCCAAATTTCGTGCAAATCGAAAGATATATAGGGACGTTGGTGGACCATTTACATTAAATCGGGCGAAAATATATATGGGAGCTATATCTTAATCTGAACCGATTTCAGGAAACTTAACACACATCATTCTAGACCTAGTACATTACGCTGTGTCAAATTTCGTGCAAATCGAAAGATATAAAGGGACTTAGGTGCAACATTTAAATTAAATCGGACGAAATTATATATGGAAGCTGTATCTAAATCTGGATCGATTTTCAGGAAACTTAACACACATCATTCTAGACCTAATTCATTACGCTGTGCCAAATTTCGTGCAAATCGAAAGATATATAGGGACTTTGGTGCACCATTTACCTTAAATCGGACGAATCTATATATTTGAGCTATATCTAAATCTCAACCGATTTTCTCGAAAATTGGCACACATTATTCTGAAACGAATTCAGTACGCTATGCCAAATTTCGTGCAAATTGAAACATTTATAGGGACTTTGGTGCCCCATTTACCTTAAATCGGACGAAAATATATATGGGAGCTATATCTAAATCTGAACCGATTTTCACGAAACTGAACACACATCATTCTAGACCTTATTCAGTACACTATACCAAATTTCGTCCAAATCGAAAGATATATAGGGACTTTGGTACACCATTTACATAAAATCGGACGGAATTGGTGTACCATTTACCTTAAACCGGACGAAACTTGACACACATCATTCTGGACTACACTATGCAAAATTTCGCGCAAATCGAAAAATATATAGGTACTTTGGTGAACCTTACATAAAATCGAACAAAACTACATATGGCAGCTATATCAAAATCGAACCGAACACAAAATTTTGTGTAAATCGAAAGATAAATGGGGTCTTTGGTGTCCCAGTTACCTTAAATCGGACGAAAGTATATATGGGTGTTGTATCAAAATCTGACCCGATTTTCTGGAAACTTGACACACATCATTTGATACTCAATTCAATACGCTATGCCAAATTTCGTGCAAATCAAAAGATATACAGGGACTTTGGTACACCATTTACATAAAATCGGACGAAACTTTTTACGGGAACTATATCTAAATCTGAACCGATTTTTTCAATTTCAATGACGAGACTAACAAACATGTTTTTAAAAAATAAATTTCAATGATGAGACTCAAAAAAATATTTTTAAAATATCCAAGACTATGATGGATGTCCTAAACATATAAAAAAATCAACTTCAATGCTGGAGGTCCTATTAAAAAACACGCCTATATTTTTCCCATGACATTGTCACTGTACAAAGGGTATAAAAAGTTCTTCCACGTTTAATTTCTCAAAAAATTTCCGTTTGGAATAATTTTTGTATTATTTTAAAAACTTTGAAAAAAATACGTTCATGTTATTTCAGATTGTCGAGGTCTGATAAAAAACATTAAGGTCTGATCATGCACTGATCTGATATAATGTACTTACACGACTTTAAATTATTTCTACAACAAATTACATTAATACGAAATCGAACTTGTACTGAAAATAATCAAAATTTTTCAAATACCTTGATAATTCTACCTCATTCGATTTTGACTCTTCGCATACATGGCAGGATAATATTGGACATCATATGGTTGATCCCTACGAATTAAACAACATTAAACATTTGTTTTTCTTATTTACCTATTTTTTTTTCTTGCACAATCATCAAAAACATCTAAGGTCATATGTATAACATAGACCTTTTTCTCGTCGGATAGATTAATTTATCAAATATGACTATGTGTTTTTGCCAGACCACACTAGCATATACTATAAACAAATCAGACATATGGACATTCATATGTGTCACATATTGTTTCGATTTTATTACCACCATATCCCCGACGCAAACCAATATGTCCTTGACAATGAACATGAAAAATACCACATAGAGATGTTAAATGTTCTGGAATACAAGTTTTTATACCCTTCACCACACTGTGGTACAGGGTATTATGTCTTTGTGCATATGTTTGTAACAGGCAAAAATAATCGAGATAGACCCATGGTTCCTTTTGAGAATATGCATAGAATCACTTTCTGAGTCGATTTATGCATGTCCGTCTGTCCGTCTGTCCGTCCGTCCATGTATTTTTGTTAACAAAGTACAGGTCGCATTTATGATCCGATTTGGCACAGGTCACTTAATTGGCCCAAGGACGAACCCTATTGAAATTGGAGAAAATCGGTCCACGTTTAGGCATAGCTCCCATATAAGGGTACCCCAAAATTTTCGGTATTTTGAGGTTCTTGAGCGCGTTTTTTAACTGAATTCGCTGAAATTTGGTATTTTGAGTTCTTATTGGGTAGCAAATCTCTCTACCAGAAATTATAAATAAAGGTCCATTTTTTCGGATAGCCCCCATATAAGATTACCCCCAATTTTCGGTATTTTGGGGGTTTTGATCGCATTTTCCGACCGAATTCGCTGAAATTTGGTACTTTGTGTTCTTATTGGGTAGCAAATCTCCCTACCAAAAATTATAAATAACGGTTCATTTTTTCGCATAGCCCCCATATAAGGGTACCCCCAAATTTTCGGTTTTTTGAGGTTCTTGAGCGCGTTTTTTAACTGAATTCGCTGAAATTTTGTACTTTGAGTTCTTATTGGGTAGCAAATCTCCCTACCAAAAATTATAAATAAAGGTCCATTTTTTCGGATAGCCCCCATATAAGATTACCCCCAATTTTCGGTATTTTGGGGGTTTTGATCGCATTTTTCGACCGAATTCGCTGAAATTTGGTACTTTGTGTTCTTATTGGGTAGCAAATCTCCCTACCAAACATTATAAATAAAGGTCCATTTTTTCGGAAAGCCCCCATATAAGGGCACCCCCAATTTTCGGTATTTTCGGGTTTTTGGGCTCGTTTTATAACTGAATTCACTGAAATGTTGTACATTGGGTTCTTATTGGGTACCAAATTACTCCACTATAAATTATAAATATTGGTCAATTTTTTCTGGTAGCCCCCAGGTTATGAGGTTCTTGAACCAAATTCTTTTTTCTGGTACAGGGTATTATGTTTTTGTGCATATGTTTGTAACATGCAAAAATAATCGAGATAGACCCATGGTTCCTTTTGAGAATATGCATAGAATCACTTTTTGAGTCGATTTAAGCACGAAATTTGGCACAGCGTAGCAAATTAGGTCTAGAATGATGTGTGTAAAGTTTCCTAAAAATCGGTTCAGATTTATATATAGCTCCCACATATACTTTCGTCAGATTTAATGTAAATGGTGCACCAAAGTCCCTATATATCTTTCGATTTGCACGAAATTTGGCACAGCGTAACAAATTAGGTCTAGAATCATGTGTGTTAAGTTTCCTGAAATCGGTTCAGATTTAGATATAGCTTCTATATCTGACCAAATGAACAATTTATTATCGGTTGCAGAATGACGTGTTTATGGTTCCAATTTCATTTTACTGCTCCTTTAAAAATGCGACCTCTGTTAGGATTCATCTGTTGAATATACCCAAAGTGGTGAAGGGTATCATAAAGTCGGCCCCGTCCGACTTTACTTCTTTCCTTACTGGTTTTATAATGAAGTGTTCTGGTGAAACAAGTTTCTGGCTTAAGATTACGACGACAAAAAGCTTTTAATCTCAAACCAAAGTTTGGAAGAAACAAACGAAACAAAATTTTTGACATAATAAAAAGGTAAACACAAACAAACAAAATGCGTAACAAATGCCATGTCACACCTATGAATTAATTACATTGGACAGGTTTAATTCAGACATTTAAGTCACAATGAATATGACAGCAAGACCATATAAAAATGTGTGAGCAGGTGTGTGTTTGTCCTCACTCAACTGGAAAAACACATCATTTTTTCCGCCGACTGGCTACCTTGACACGTTAATACATTCTAGCGTGAATGACTTTTTTAATTTATTCGAAACATTCAAAGAAATAAATATAAAATGTTATAACCGACCATTACGGCTACAAAAATTATATTTAGTAATGCATATTTATAAGCTAATCGCCATAAAATAAGAGTTTATAACATCACCATTCTCTTGCATATTCTCTCGCTCTCCTTTGCTGCCTTCTTCGTTTTAAATAGCCATTATTAATGTCTTTTGATGTTCAGTGCCCATTAGAACCGTTTAAATACCATCAAGTTTATGGCCAGCAAACATCATAACTTTGTGGCCAGAGGTGATGGCCATTGAGAAAATAAAAACTCAAAAACGGCTAATGTCAAGTTAAAACCTCATAAATACTCACACACGCCTTGCTTTCAGAATGCTCTATTAAATTAGAGGTTATTTAAACAAGAGGGAGAGAGAGAGAAAAAAGTGTATTGCCGACTTATTTGAAAGGCAATAACAATTTCAAAGATGGTTGAAGAAAAACCAATAAAAACAAATTTCTTTGGAACTAAATACAGACGTACATAATCAATGGAGTTTGAGTTGGTAATTAAGAACAAATTGAAATGAAAACCAGTGAGCGGAGCAGTATAGTCGGACGGGGCCGACCATATGATACCCTACACAACACCCACGGAAATGTAACGTTGTGTGGCTCTTTATTCTGAGCTTGGGCAATATTTCGCGACATTTGCAACCTCTTTACCGACTACAGGTCAGCCAATATTACTAAAATCCAGTACAGCCCTTCTAATTTCATGTCCAAATTCCCTTCACCGTGGGTTGTGTTGTGATGTACGGCTGTCAATTGTGGCCTACAGATAGACTCAAAAAAAAACACACACACAAAAAAATAAGTTTTCGGTCCACTGTGTCCCAATATTATTATCTGATCATCACCGACGTTATCCTTGACCATACCTGGATCCTCACGGAAAATTTCAAAGCGATCCGCGCTATATTTCCGCCTCTAATGTGGTAATGTGTTACTAAATAATATCTGAGTGCGTAAGCCCCTGTAAATATTTAAGTGTAACTCCCACATCCGAGTACATACTACAATGTAAATGGTATCAATTTAAAGGTTATCCACTCCTCTTGGATATGCTATCAACTTCTCGGGTATATGTCCTTCAGGAGTAAATATATACACCATAGAATACAAATTTTGTTATTTTTCACACAAAAGTCAGGGTCCATTTGACCCGCTAAATATTGGGCGATCTTTATCAAAACAGGCATGCTCATACTTTGTCCCGATCCACTTCTCCATGTAAAAATTCGCCATGTTTGGGCCATAATTGCGGCCTCTAGAGCGACCAGAAAATCAAGCAAAAATTTAGTTTTTGGTCTATTTCATCCTCTAAATATTAACCGATCTTTACCAAAAAATATGCACAAAGACATAATACCCTGTACCACAGTGTGGTGAAGGGTATAACAATAGGGGTCTTCATTGACCAGAACCCATCCTACATGCAAAATTTCGTGAAGATTGGTCCATAACTGTGGCCTGTATCGTGTTTACAAATTATAATGGACAGACGGACGGACACACATGTATTTAAAGGATGGACACAGCTCGTATTTAAAGATTACATTCAGTTTTTATACCCTACACCACACTGTGGTACAGGGTATTATGACTGTGTGCATATGTTTGTAACAGGCAAAAGGAAACGAGATTGTCCATGGTTCCTTTTGAGAATATGCATAGAATCACGTTCTGAGTCGATTTATGCATGTCCGTCTGTCCCTCCGTCCATGTATTTTTGTGAACAAAGTACAGGTCGCATTTATGATCCGATTTGGATTAAATTTGGTACATGTCATTTATTTGGCCCAAGGACGAACCATATTGAAATTGGAGAAAATCGGTTCAGATTTATATATAGCTCCCACATATAGTTTCGTCCAATTTTAGGTAAACACCCAATTTTGGTCCGATTGAGACAGAATTTTGCACAGTGTATTGAAGTAGGTCTAGATTCATTTATGCCAAGTTTGATTGGAATCGGTTCAGATTTAGATATAGCTCCCATATATATTTTTGTCGTCTATAAAGACTTCCTGCTTCAGCTCGTCTATAAAGACTCCCTGCTTCAGCTCGTCTATAAAGACTCGCTGCTTCAGCTCGTCTATAAAGACTCGCTGCTTCAGCTCGTCTATAAAGACTCGCTGCTTCAGCTCGTCTATAAAGACTCGCTGCTTCAGCTCGTCTATAAAGACTCGCTGCTTCAGCTCGTCTATAAAGACTCGCGGCTTCAGCTCGTCTATAAAAACTCCCTGTTTCAGCTCTACAAAGACTCGCTGCTTCAGCTCGTCTATAAAGACTCGCTGCTTCAGCTCGTCTATAAAGACTCCCTGCTTCAGCTCGTCTATAAAGACTCCCTGCTTCAGCTCGTCTATAAAGACTCCCTGCTTCAGCTCGTCTATAAAGACTCCCTGCTTCAGCTCGTCTATAAAGACTTCCTGCTTCAGCTCGTCTATAAAGACTCCCTGCTTCAGCTCGTCTTTAACGACTTAATTCAGCTCGTCTATTAAGACTTCATTTCTCTTTTTCCCTTCTAATTTCAAATTCTTTAACATTTTCATAATTATCACATGTGATATTAATTTAGTGAAATGTGTGGTTTTATCTTAATCAAATGCAAATAATATTAACTAGTGTCTAATTTAATCTAAACATATAGTTGTATTATGCAAAAACAGAATCAAAACATAAAAACGTTGCTGATTTTTAATACCACACCGGGATAGTTGTAGTCGTAGTAGAAATAATAGAGTTTCTCTCTATGGGGAGATATAAACACACATAGTATTCAAGAGCTCTCTAGCATAGAATAACAGGGAATATGCAAATGGTGTATAAAACGCTACATCATTATTGTGAGGTATTGCCGGTTCTGTTGACAATGTGTAACAAATTTTGATGTTGGCTGGAATTTTCAATTAGTTTACATACATAAGGATTGGATAAATTATTTATTTTTTTTTTTTTTTTGATTCCAGGTTAATTTTTTATTTCACAGTCAATTTTAATATTTCGTGGATTTGAAAAAATAATTTAGATGAACCCATACTACAAAATATAGGGTACACAAAGAAATGTTCGTCGCCTTTCTATTACATTTACATGAATACAACAGAGTATCTGCTGCCAAATATACTTACAATAAGTATAGCATTCGAGTACTATGTAAGTCCGTAAGGAAAGTCAAAGTTAATGGCAACTCATTTCAAAGTGTGGCATCATTGCTCCCACAATGCTATTTTATCTAGTGAAATACAAGGAGGAGAATAAGAGACATCTGCAGCTCGCGTGCTATTTGATTCTAGCTTCGTTATATCCTCCGTTATTTTCCAACAATAGTTGATGATGTTTGCTGCAGTTTAATGTAGTTTGACTTTTAAATACATTTAATCGCATTATCTTTGTTGTTCAAAAAACAAAGAAATTCTCCATTACAGATGGTGGCTAAATATTCAACTGTGGGAAATAAAAATATATGATGTGTTAGTGTACACAGCACTAAGCACACACACACGCGCAAATAGATTCCATTTAAACATTCATACACATAGTAATGACGATGCATTAATTTTAATGATATGTTTCTTCTAAACAATGAATAAGAGGTTTTTACTTACTACCAAAGGCCGTGGTGGTGGCGTATAATTTATAAGAATTCCTATAGTTACGTATAACATACGCACAATGGTACCACAGAAAGGATGAACATGTGGTTGAAACGAACTATTATAAAATACTCATATTTACATGTATGTATTGCCTTAACAGCCACAACGGGAGAAGCTTTAAACGAAAAGTGAAGACCAAGAAGTCTTATGACAGACAAGCTGAAGAATGTTTTTGTAGATGCCGTGAAAGGTTTCTTTATAGACGAACTGAATGTAGTGTTTATAGATGTGGTTATGTCAGAATTTATCGACGTGTAGGAAAGACGAGCCGAAAGGATTTTTTGTAGGTGACTTTAAATTTTAAAAACGAGCTGAAGGAAGAATTTACAGGTCAGGTGAATAGAGATTTGAAGGTAATTTTCCTATAGACAAGCTAAGAAATGTTTTAAATACGTGCGGAAGGGAGTCTTCATAGACGAGCTGAAATGGAGTCATTATAGCCGAAAAGAAGGGATTCTGTATTGACAATTTGATGGGATTTTGAGATTCTAAAGGGAGTCTTTATAGTCGCATTAGCGTGGAGTATCTTTAGATTAGGGGAGTCTTTATCGACGAACAGACAAGAGTGGTTATAGACGAGTTGGAGAATGTCTCTATAGACGAACCAAAGAAAGTCATTATTGACAAATTGAATGAAGTTCCTATAGGTGAAGGAGTCTTTATAGGCGAGCTGAAGAGAATCTTAATAGACCAAAATCTGACGACTTGTTAAGGAATGGGTTGGGTTCTGGGCAAGGAAGACTACTATTGTTTTTGGTAACGATCCGATAATATTTAGGGGATTTTTTATTTTTGTCTGTTTTTCTGGTCGATATAAAGACCCCAATTATGAAGCGAACACCACCAAATTTTACAAGGGAATTTGTCCAAAGATAAAGCATGACTGTTTTGAAGATTGGTCAATATTTTGTGGGTCAATTGTGAGAAAAATGGCAAAATTTGTATTCTGGGGTGAAGGACATAGATACGTAAAGTTACTACCAACTTTATCGTAACATCGCCCAGGAGCTAAAAACACTTTTTTTAAACCATTTAAACACATACACTGTGACTCGTCAGAAACATTGGGAGCTTGGATTGGAAGTTTTAATGCATCCGCCACACAATCCGGACTTCGGACAGAAACATTGGGAGCTTGGATTGGAAGTTTTAATGCATCCGCCACACAATCCGGACTTCGGACAAAGCGATTATCATCGTTTTCTTGCATTGCAAAATTTCTTTAATGAAAAGCGTTAAGTTCGGCCGGGCCGAACTTTGGATACCCTCCACCATAGATATACTGACAGGTACTAGAAATGAAAATATAGGGAACATACCAAAAAGTGGACCTATACCGACATGTCGAAAAACGGATTATGTTAACCATAATACAAATTTTTAATTGATAATTCAAATTCGAAGATGGGGAATATTGGCCCACTCCTTCTGAAACCTCCACACTGGGGCTAGGTCTAAATGCGGCTATAGTTCATTATCGAACCTTACGTTCTAATTTTTTATCCCGCTATCCTCCGCAGGTGAAATGATTACAATAGAGTCTTGGAACCAAACTCAAAACGCGGAACAAATCAGATAACTATTTTAATATAAAACCAGGGTTTCTGTAAGCAGGTACATATATGTACATATGTACATATCACGTTTTTTTTTAATTTGCACAACACATTGCAAGTTTGGATTTTAAGGAATACCGTTCAAGCTTATTCAAAGTGTAAACATAGGAATTAAAAAAAAAAAAAAACAGTCAGGAAAGTAGTAAAGTCGGACGGAGCCGACTATATGATACCCTTCACCACCTTGGGTATATCCAACGATTGAATCCTAACAGACGTCAAATTTTTGAAGGACCAGGGACAACATTATGTACATCAATTTAAATCTTAACCGATTTCAACTAAACTTGCCACACATTATGTTACAGTAACTTCAGTACGTAGTGCAAAATTTTGTGCCGATTGGACCCACCTTGGTGAAGCATTTATTTCCAACTTCAAGGTTATTCTAACTCCAGTACGTTGTGCAAAATTTGTGTCAATTTTGTGTAAAATCGGACAACACATTTTACATTAAATCTGACGAAAATATTTTCACGAAACTTAAGACAAATCATTCTAGATCTAATTCATTACGGTATGCCAAATTTCATGATATATATATGGGAGGTATATCTAAATATAAACCCATTTTCACGAAATTTAACACATATCGTTCTAGACTTAGTTCACTACGCTGTGCAAAATTGCAAATCGAGTGATAACCAGTGAGCGGAGCAGTATAGTCGGACGGGGCCGACCATACGATACCCTACACAACTACCACGAACTCTAACTTTCTGAGGATGTTTACTCTGAGTCTGAGTAGTATTTCGTGATATTTACCCCCTGTTGTCCGATTAGAGGTCAACAACACCTCTTTCTTACTTTTTTCGAATATTCAGTACAGTCCTTCTAATTACTTGTCCAGATTACCTTCACGGTGGGTTGTGTTGTGATTTTCGGATTATACTCTACTCGAAAACACACAAAAAATTATGTTTTCCGTCCATTTCATCCCAAAATTGTATCCTGATTATCACCGAAAATTGTAGGCGTTGTTCTTGACTATAACTGGAACTTCATGAAAAATTTCAAAGCCATCAGCGCGATATTTCTCCCTCTAATGTGGTAATGGGTTACTGAATAATATCTGAATACGTAAGCACCTGTAAATATTTGACTGTAACTCCCACATCTGAGTAGATACATCACTATATTTGGTATCAATTTAAAGGCCAACCACTCCTCTTGGATGTGCTATCAACTCCTGGGGTCTACATCCTCCAGGAGTAAATATATATGCCATAGAATACAAATTTTGCCATTTTTCACACAAAAGTCAGGGTCCATTTGACCCGCTAAATATTGACCGATCTTTATCAAAACATGCATGCTTATTCTCTGGCCCGATCCCCTTCTCCATGCAAAATTTGGGATGTTTGGGCCATAATTGCGGCCTCTGGAGCGACCAGAAAAACCGACAAAAATTTAGTATTTGGTCCATTTCATCCCCTAAATATTAACCGATCTTTTCCAAAAACAATAGGGATCTTCATTGGCCAGAACCCATCCTACATGCAAAATTTCGTGAAGATTGGTCCATAACTGTGGCCTGTATCGTGTTTACAAATTATAATGGACTGACGGACGGACGGACGGACACACATGTCTAGATCGACTCAGCTAGTCGAGATATGACGATCGGTATACTTAAAGGTGGGTCTAGGACCAATATTTCGCGGCGTTACAAACATTTGGGGCTGCACAAAGCTATAATACCCTGACAACATAGTTGTGTAGGGTATAAATAGGGACTTTGGTGCAAATCGAATGATAAATAGAGATTTTGGTGCACCATTTGTCTTAAATCGGACGAATAGATATGTGGGAGCTATATCTAAATCTGAACCGATTTTCACAAAACTTACCACACATCATTCTAGGCTCAATTCAGTACTCTATGCCATATTTCGTGCAAATCGAAAGATATTTAGGGACTTTGGAGACCCATTTACTTTAAATCGGACGAAAATACATATGGGAGCTATATCTAAATCTGGACCGATTTTCACGAATCTTAGCACACATCATTCTGGACTTTATGCCTAATTTCGTGCAAATCAAATGATATATAGGGACTTTAGTGCACCATTTACCTTAAATCGGACGAAACTATATATGGGAGCTATATCTAAATCTGAACCGATTTTCTCGGAACTTGACACACATCATTCTGGACATAATTCAGTTCTCTATGCCAAATTTCGTGCAAATCGGAAGAAAATATATATGGGAGCTATATATAAATCTTAACCGATTTTTCCCAATTTCAATAGGGTCCGTCCTTGGGCCAAATAAGTGACTTGTGCCAAATTTAATCTAAATCGGATCGTAAATACGACCTGTACTTTGTTTACAATTTAACATCTACAGACGGACTGACGGACGGACATGCATAGATCGACTCAGAAAGTGAGTCTATGCATATTCTCAAAAGGAACTATGTGTCTATCTCGTTCCCATTTGCCTGTTACAAACAAATGCACAAAGTCATAATACTCTGTACCACAGTGTGTTGAAGGGTATAAAAAAGGGGTTATATGGGGACTACCCTAAAAAGGGGGGCGAATATTAATAATTTTTGGTAGAGAAATTTGTTACCATACACGACTACAAAATATCAAATTGCAGCAAATTCGGTTGAAAAACGCGCTCAAGAACCCCAAAATACCGAAAATTGGGGGTACCCTTATATGGGGGCTACCCGAAAAAATTGACCTATATTCATAATTTTATTTGAGGATTTTGTACCTATTAATAACTCAAAATACTAAATTACAGCCAATTCGGTGGAAAAATAAGACCAAAACCCCCAAAATACTGAAAATTAGGAGGTACTGTTATATGGGGGCTACCAGAAAAAGTGGACCTATACTTATAATTTTTTGTGGAGACATTTAGTACCCAATAAGAACCCAATGTACCAAATTTCAGCGAATTCAGCACCCTATCTCAATTCCTTCAGAAGATAGCGTGACGGACGGACATGGCTAGATCGTCTTAGAATTTTACCCTGATCAAGAATATATATACTTTATAGGGTCGGAAATGAATATTTCGATGAGTTACAAACGGAATGACAAAATTAATATACCATCCATACTATGGTGGAGGGTATAAAAATTGGTATCTAGGGAGGAATGTGAAAATCGACTTCTAGAGTTTTTTTCAAATAGAGAGCAGGAGAGCAGGCATTATAAAGTTACCTTTAAAATTTCAACTAACCATACAACAAAACTGTGCATATTTTGCCCAAATCGGACATTCCGAAGTCCTATAATTCATATACTAATAATGGATTTATTTTTCCCCAACCTAACATTTAAAAGTGTCCATGGTGTTCAATATCATATTGTTTAGTATTTCTATTACCACATTCAATGGCGGAAATGTCGCGCTGATCGCTTTGAAATTTTACATGATGTTCCTGTTATGAACAAGGACGATGCCTATAATTTTCGGAGATACTGAGATGATTTTAGGGGGGTGCAATGAACGGAAAAATTTATATTTTCTGGTTTTCCAGTCGCTCTAGAGGCCAGTATTATATGAAGAACGTGAAATATTTTACACGGTGGTCAGATCCCCGAACAAATACAGCTGTTTGGATGATGATCGGTCAAAATTTCGAGTATCAAGTCAACCAAAACCTAAAGTGACCAAAATTTTTTTTTACTTTATGGCGTAAATATTCACCTCGGGAAAACAAGATAATTTATAGATAATTTTTCATGATCATCTAAGCAAAAAACATGAGTTTTTTAAAGAATGTTATTCAAAACCAACAGTCCAATAATTGTGGATTTATTTAAAAAATGTTTTTTTTATTTTTTGTCGATTTTTAAAGAATATACATTTTTTTCAAGGACCATTTTTAAGAATCATCACAGCTACAAGCCTGGATTATAAAATCATATAAGCCTGGATTTTTTATGAATGCTTTTCAAGGACCATTACACCCAAGGACCATTACAAAGGCCCTCAAATATTTGTCGAGGAATTGTTTTTAAGAACCATCACAGTTATAAGAGGAGTTTTTTAAGAGTATTATTCAAGCATCACCACAGCTAAAAGCTGGGGTTTTTTAAAGAATATTATTCAAGGATCATCACATATATATCCTTGGATTATTTTAAGAACCATCACAGCGTTAAGCATGGATTTTTTAGGAAGATTTTTTCTTCAAACAATCACAGTTTTGATCACAGGACAAGAAGCGTGGATTTGCCATGAAGTGTGTATTTTTCAAAGAAGATTTCTCAAGGTCTCACATGCCAGGAAGCCGAGATTTTGTATTGGCAAAAATACAAACAGCATGAATTTTTTCGAAGAAGCATGGCTTTAATAATAATGTTTTTAAAGGTCAGTAGACTAACAAACGGAAATTTTCTTAATATATTTTTTAAAGGTCAGCAGATCAGTAAACGTGAGCCTTTGTGTGAGCTATAGGCAGTTTTTTAATTTAGCCTAAGGTCAGAGAGTTTTATACAATAGATGTATATAGTGACAGAGCTGAATGTCGGAACAGCATGTAAATAGTGAAAGCGCGGATTTTCCGATGAGTATCATTAGGGGCATACAGAATTGCGGATTTTCTAGGGAAAATTTTTTGGAGGTGAAAGATAGAGCCGCCAAAGTGTTTGTAATTTGGAATTCCCAGTTGCTTTTTAACAGAAAAGAAAATTTATTAGCTTTAATATTTCTTTAAAAAAAATTTCATTCTTAGTTCCAGTTGTGCTTTAGCCGACCGAATTCACATCCATTTTTTTTTATACCCTACACAACTATGTTGTCAGGGTATTATAGCTTTGTGCAGCCCCAAAAGTTTGTAACACCGCGAAATATTGGTCCTAGACCCACCTTTAAGTATACCGATCGTCATATGTCGACTAGCTGAGTCGATCTAGACATGTGTGTCCATCCGACCGTCTGTCCACTATAATTTGTGAACAAGATACAGGCCACAGTTATGGATCAATCTTCACGAAATTTTGCATGTAGAATGGGTTCTGGCCAATGAAGACCCCTATTGTTTTTGGGAAAGATCGGTTAATATTTAGGGGATGAAATGGACCAAATACTTTATTTTTGTCGGTTTTTCTGGTCGCTCCAGATGCCGCAATAATGGCCCGAACATCGTGAAATTCTGCATGGAGAAGGGGATCGAGCCAAAGAATAAGCATGCCTGTTTTGGTAAAGATCGGTCAATATTTAGCGGGTCAAATGGACCTTGACTTTTGTGTGAAAAATGACAAAATTTGTATTCTATAGCGTATATATTTACCCCTGAAAGACATGGACCCGAGAAGTTGATATTATATCCAAGAGGAGTGGTTGACCTTTAAATTGATACCAATTATACTGTCGTATGTACTCGGATGTGGGAGTTACACCGAAATATTTACAGGTATCTCCGTATTGTATATTATTTAGTAACACATTATCACTCTAGAGAGCGGAACTATAGCGCTGATCGCTTTGAAATGTTCCATGAGATTCCAGTTATGGTCAAGGACAACGCCTATAATTTTTGGTGATGATCAGATAATAATTTTGGAATGAAATGGACCGAAAACTTAATTTTTTGTGTTTTTCGAGTCGATCTATAGACCACAAATGAAAGCCGAACATAACAACACAACTCACGGTGAAGGGAATTGTGGACAATAGCTGTACTGAATACTCGTAATATTGGGAAAATATGTCGGCGTGAGGAAGAGGTGCTGTTTACCTCTAATCGGGCATGAGGGTGCATATATCACAAAATATTACCCAGGCTCGGTATAAACATCCGCAGAAAATTTGAGTTCCGTGGTAGTTGTGTAGGGTATCGTATGGTCGGCCCCGTCCGACTATACTGCTTCGCTCACTGTGTTTTTTTTTTTTTTTTGATGTCCCATAATTACACCCTACACAATTATGTTGTAACGCCGCGAAATATTGGTTCTAGACCCACCTTTATCTCGCGAATTTTTACATGAAGAAGGGGTTTGGGCCAAAGAATAAGCATGACTGTTTTGATAAAGATCGGTCAATACCTAGCGGGCCAAATTACAAAATTTGTGTTCTATAGGGAATATATTTACTCCTGAAGGACATAGACCCGAGAAGTTGATAGTATATCCAAGAGGAGTGGTTGGCCTTTAAATTAATACCAATTATATCGTCGTATGTTCGCGGATGTGGGAGTTACACGTAAATATTTACAGGTTCTTAAGTATTAATATACTATTTAGTAACCCATTACCACACCACAGGGCGGAAATATAGCGCGGATCGACTTAAAATGTTTCATGAGATTCCAGTTATGGTCAAGGACAACGCCTATAATTTTCGGTGATGATCAGATTATAATATTGGTATGAATTGAAATGAAAACTTAAGTTTTTGTGTTTTTTTTTTTTTGAGCTGATCTATAGGTCACAATTGAAAACCGAACATCACAACACAACCCACGGTGAAGGAAATTTGGACAAGCAATTAGAAGGGCTGTACTGAATATTATCAATATTTGTTGACCTCTAATCGGTCAAGAGGGTGCAAATATCGCGAAATATTGCCCAAGCTCAGAACATAGAACCACAGAAAGTA
>NW_026883908.1:0-53765 GCF_032173495.1 Musca vetustissima
TAACAAATTCTAAACTTTTTTGAAAAGAAAATTTTGAAATTTGATATGGATTAGAGAAAAGCATACGTAAATTAAAAATTAATTAATGGAAAAAGCCATTTTGTCAAAAACCTAATGGTTTTGGGTAGGTTTCCGACGTTTCTGACGTATGTATTATACGTCGGAAATGTATGTAATTTACTTCACTGTTTCTGACGGACCATCTCTGCTTACGGTAACCTTTTACGTAAACGATCGTGGTCAAAGAGCAGTGAAGTACCACAAAAGGTGGCCAAAACCAGGACTAACGGCCAGGTAGGTTCTGCTATGCTTTTGGTGGGACTGCAAGTGGATTATTTATTATGATTTGCTTGGCCATACGTTAAAATCTGATTTACAGTGATATTCTACAGTGAATCGCCAGAAACTTCGGGAGCTTGGTTGGGAAGTTTTATTGCATCCGTCATACCATTCGGATTTGGCACCAATCGATAAAAAATTTGTATCTAGGGAGGATTGTGGAGTCGATTTCCAGAGTTTAAGAGAGTTTTTAGCAAAAAGTATATTTTCCTAATTTTTATTTTTTATTTTTTTTTTTTGTAGGTTCCAGTTTTTATTCCTGTTCACCTAGCTAAGTGTCGGTATTTTATTTTCTCATGTCATTAAAAAAACTTTACAATGGACAACTTTTGTTGGATTTGGCTCACATTTGAAGACTCAGACAGCCGATCTCGCAAGGTAACTCTTGATATACCAGAAATTGAAAAATATAATACGTAATGGAATGGAATTTGAAAGTTTTTTGCTAGCAGTGCTTCAGAATATTTTCTAAACTTTCTTAAACGAAAATCCATATAAAAAGTTTTTTTTCAAACCGTTATTATTTAAGAAATATTTATATGCGTTGTGTTGTTAATCCATACCACACCAAAGTACTTAAATTCAGCATATTATGAACATGCAATGTGCAAATAAGTACTTCCGTTTCTATATGTGTTGTATTTCTTGAAGTTCGTTATTTTTTCGCCTTTTCACAATCAACCACTTATTGTAGGAATGCCAAGCCAAAGGTGTACTTTGCAGTAGTTCATGAATTCCTTTGCTTGCAAAGGAATGTTTCCTTATAATTTACCAAAAGCAAAAGGTGAAAGAACAATATGCCACAACTAAAATAAAGGTGTGCCAAGGTAACTTTAAAGCTACATCACATTGTTAGTTGGAAAAGAAAAAGGAGTTTAATAAAATTAAAGAAACACCCACCAAACCACAATGAAATGTGGTGATTAAAATTTTTAAAAACGATTCAGTACGGAAATCATTTGCATAACAAAACTATTAAGGAAACCATTTGTTTTTGTGCCATTTGTACTGCAGACGATGAAGAAGAACAAGAAAAACCAGTAAGGAAAGTATTAAAGTCGGACGGGCCGACTATATGATAGCCTTCACCACTTTGGGTATATTCAACAGATGAATCTTAACAGACGTCGCATTTTTGAAGGACCAGTAAAATGAAATTGGACCCATAAACATACTAAATTTTTCATTTGGTCAGATATAGAGCTGATTATTTTCAATGGGACAAAATTATGTAAATTAATTTAAAGCATATATCAATCGGATACCCGTTGATTGTTTGGATATATATCTGATAAACATGAGGTGTTTGGTGCGCCATTTACTTCAAATCGGACGAAAATATGTATAAAAGCTATATCGAAATCTAAGCCGATTTCATCGAAACTTGTCACAGAATACCGGCCATATTTTGAGAAAATATGTATGGTAGCTCTATCCAAATTTGAACCGATTAAATACAACTTTCCACATGATAGGCTATATAAACTATATAACTTTGGGTCTTTGGTGCACATTTTACTAAAAAACTGACGAAACTATATATAGGAACTATATCTAAATTTGAAGCAATTTCAACAAAACTTGCAACAAGTTATCTCATAACAACTTCAATAAGTTGTGCAAAATTTTGTACCAATCGGACCCACCTGGAGAATTCGGTGCAGCATTTATGTCTAACTTATAGGTTATACTAAGTTCATTACGAAATATATATAGGGACTCTGGTGCACCATTTATATGGGAGCTATATATAAATCTTAACCGATTTTTAAGAAACTTAGCACACATTATTATACATTAAATTCAGTACGATATGCCAAATTTCATGCAAATCGAAAGATATATAGGGACTCTGATGCTCTATTTATCTAAAATCGGACGATAATATATATGGGAGCTATATCTAAATCTGAACCGATTTTCACGAAACTTAACACACACCATTGTAGACTTTATTCAATACGCTGTACCAAATTTCGTTTAAATCGAAAGATATTAAGGGACTTTCGTGCACCATTTACCTTAAATGGGACGAAAATTTATATGGGACCTATACCTAAATCTTAACCGATTTTCAGGAAACTTAACACACACCATTCTAGACCCAATTCTTTATGGTGTGCCAAATTTCGTGCAAATCGAAAGATATTTAAGGACTTTGGTACACCATTTACATTAAATCGGACGGAAATATATATGGGAGCTATATCTAAATCGGAACCGATTTTCACGAAACTTAACACACACCCTTCTAGACTTTATTCAGTACGCTGTGCCAAATCGAAAGATATTTAGGGACATTGGTGCACCATTTACCTTAAATCGGACGAAAATATATATGGGAGCTATATACAAATCTGAACCGATTTTCATGAAACTTAGCACACATCATTCTAGGCTTAATTAAGTACGCTGTGCCAAATTTCGTTCAAATCGAAAGATATATGGGGACTTTGGTACACCATGTTCATTAAATCGGACGAAAATATATATGGGAGCTATATCTAAATAAGGACCGATTTTCATGAAACTTAGCACACATCATTCTAGACCTAATTAAGTACTCTATGACAAATTTCGTGCAAATCTAAAGAAATATAGACACTTAGGTGCACCATTTACCTTAAATCGGACCAAACTATATATGGGAGCTATATATAAATCTGAACCGATTTTCTAGAAAATTGGCACACTTTCTTCTGCAACTAATTCAGTACGCTATGCCAAATTTCGTTCAAATCGAAACATGTATATGGACTTTGGTGCCCCATTTACCTTAAATCGGACGAAAATATATATGGGAGCTATATCTAAATCTGAACCGATTTTTTCCCAATTTCAATAGTGTTCGTCCTGGGGCCAAATAAGTGACGTATGCCAAATTTCATTCAATTCGGATAATAAATGCGACCTGTACTTTGTTTACAATTTAACATGGACGGACGGACATGCATAAAGCGACTTAAAAAGTGAATATGCATAGATATTCCCAAAAGGAACCATGTGTCTATCTCGTTTCCTTTTGCCCGTTATAAACATATGCACAAAGACATTATACCCTGTACCACAGTGTGGTGAAGTTGGTGTTAAAGTTTTCAAAGTATTTTTGGGCGGAATTCATTTGAATTTTTGGTTGCAATATTTTACAAACCACCCACATTTTTGGAAATTTGTACATACGGGCACTTCTATAAACCCAAGGTAGTATAGGTTATAAATTGTCAGCCCGTCCCTCATTGGTATTTTCTTTACTATTTAATTTTTTAACCCCACCGAATTCAATTCTGAAAAATTGAGCATTTTAAGTATTATATAACGACCTTTCATGTTGAAGTCAAGGATTCAGATTCAACATTAACAGATTATATTAAACCCAAAGATGTCAGTTTAAATGTTTGTATCCAAGAAAAAATCAATGTCCTATTCAATTATTCACTTAACAATTTTACAACACATACGCATTCCCATCCCAAACGCAATCAATAGTAACAAATGACCCAATACCCACAAATGAGCTAACTAATCAAGCCGACCCCTCTTCACCCCCAAAGGACTAATAAAACAACCATCAAACCAAATGCCAGAAATATATCGGGACGGGATATCGCCAGCAATGCTACGCAATGTCCTTCATTTCTTGATGTTGAGAAGGAAACTCATATAAAAATCCCAACACAAGATAGCCGCTACAACAAAAGAAAGGCGGATGGCTGATGAAATGTGAGAAGGAAATCACAGAAACCCAGCAGTGAGATATCTACTTTTACAATTGGTTTCCTGAGATATTTGATGCAATTGCCGGTAATCAAACAATGTTGGCGTCCGACAAGACATACGAGTTGGTGGTACGAATAACTTGAGGTGTTGGCTCAACATCCTTGTATGAAAGCTCACAAAAACACACACACACACCCTAATCCCTACCCATAATGTGCGGTAACAGAAAACCACATTCTCTACGTTCTTCAAAGGCACGTGACGTCCTGCCACTCCATCATAACAATGCGAAAGGAAGTTGGACAGGAAAACAAGACAAACTAAAAGAAGAAGAAGAAGAATTTAAGAACAGAAGAACGAGAACAAGAAGAGATAATTTTTTAGTAGCAAATAATAGAAAATTAGTTGCTTTACTCTAAACCTCAAAGGGATTTAGCGGCAGAATAGCAGAGGGACGATTGCATTGACTGAGATAGCGTACACACATTCCATTTTGATGAAGAGAATAAATTAGAAACGAAGAAGAGGAAAAAGAAGACGAACAAAATAATTGTGTTCCATTGCAAACGAATGCAATGAAATGTTTGTTTGCTGTAACGGGAAAACAAGATAAATTAATTGGAAAACTATAGAAAAAGATGGACGGTGAACGTAGAGAAAATGTTGTAAACTTTATTCTAGATTCTGGTTAGATAGCAAATGGTCGTTATAAAAACTTTGGTTTTTAGCTTGGTTGCACAATTTTTCTGCGGTCAAGCGCGGGGACAATTCGAAGAACTAATTGCAGTTGTATTATATAGTTTTGTAGAAATTTGCCACAAAGGGGAACATTTTACGGCAATAAAAATGCTTACCTTCATTGCGATTTAATAGCCTGTAACGTAAAATTAGTAGTGAATATGGGGTTGGGATTGGAATTTTTAAATATGGGCATTTCCGCAAATGGTCAACCAAAGTTGAAGAATTTGTACAAAATTGTGTGGGTCTTTGGTGCACAATTTAAATATAAATATATAAAATATATATAGGAGCTATATCTAAACCTGAACCGATTTTCAGAAAATTTAACACACACCATTCTAAACTTAATTCAGTACGTAATGTCAATTTTGATCATAAATGCGACCTGTTTACAATTTAACATGAACAGATGGACGGACATGCATAAATCGGCTGAGAAAGTGATTCTATGCATATTCTCAAAAGGAACCATGTGTCTATCTCGTTTCCTTATGCTTGCTACGAAGATATGCACAAAGGCTTAATACCCTGTACCACAGTGTGGTGAAGGGTATAAAAAGGGGATTGGATTTTTTTTGATATATATTGAAATTTACTAGTATAGTATTTTTATACCCTTCACCACACTGTGGTACAGGGTATTATGTCTTTGTGCATATGTTTGTAACAGGCAAAAATAATCGAGATAGACCCATAGTTCCTTTGCAGAGAATCACTTTCTGAGTCGATTTATGCATGTCAGTCTGTCCGTCTGTCCATGTTAAATTGTAAACAAAGTACAGGTCGCATTTATGATCCGAATTGGATGAAATTTGGCACAGCTCCTTTGTTTGACCCAAGGACAAACCCTATTGAAATTGGGAAAAATCGGTCCAGATTTAGATATAGCTCCCATATATATTTTCGTCCGATTTAAGGTAAATGTGGTACCAACGACCCTATATATCATTCGATTTGCACGAAATTTGGTATAGCCTACTGAATAAGGTCTAGGATGATGTGTGCTCAATTTTGTGAAAATCGGTTCAGATTTATATGTTTTCGTCCGATTTAAGGTAAATAGGGTACCAAAGTCCCTATATAACTTTCGATTTGCACGAAATTTGGTGTAGCCTACTGAATTAGGTCTGGAATGATGTGTGCTAAGTTTCGTGAAAATCGGTTCAGATTTAGATATAGTTCCCATATATAGATTCGCCCGATTTTAGGTAAATAGTGCACCAAAGTCCCTGAAAATCATTTGATTTACACGAATTTTGGCATAGCGTATTTAATTAAGTCTAGAATGACGTGTGCTAAGTTTCGCCCGATTTAAAGTAAATGGTGTACCAAAGTCCCTATATATCTTTCGATTTGCACGAAATTTGGTATACCCTACTGAATTAGGTCTAGAATGATGTATGTTAAGTTTCGTGAAAGCGATTCAGATTTAGATACAGCTCCCATATATATAATCGTCCGATTTTCTGTAAATGGTGTCCCAAAGTCCCTATATATCCTTGAATTTGCACGAAATTTGGCATAGGGTATTCGATAAAGTATAGAATGATGTGTACTAAGTTTCGTGAAAACCGGTTCAGATTTAGATATAGCTCTCATATATAGTTTCGTCCGATTTTCTGTAAATGGTGTACCAAAGTCCTTATATATCTTTCGATTTGCACGAAATTTGGCACAGCGTACGGAATTAAGTCAAGAATGATTTGTGTTTAGTTTCGTGAAAATCGGTTCAGATTTAGATATAGTTCCCATATATATTTTCCTTCGATTTTATGTAAAGTGTGCACTGAAGACCCAAAGTTTGTATGATTGGCATAATTTTGTTGAAGTCGATTCAGATTTAGGTATAGCTCCCATTTGTATGTTCGTTGGAGTTTAGGTAAATGTTGCAGCGGTTGACACAAAATTAATCAATGGTCCTGTTGAATGCACTCAAAGTGGTGAAGGGTATCATAAAGTCTGTCTGTCCGACTTTACTGCTTTCCTTACTGGTTTAATAGCAAATTTCGTAGTTTGAAAAATAAACGAAAATTGATTCTTATTCGTGACCCCTTTTTACCTTATATTGGGCGGTTTTTAAGTGTCCAATAGTTGAAGGTGTGTCTGCATGAACACAAAATTTCGCGTAGTCCCATAAAAAACCGAATGATGCCACGATTTACTAGTTAGGGATGGAATGAACTTTCTTCAATTGCTTGATGATATGGTTGTAGACGTAGATCTAAATGTAAAATATGAATAATATACCGGAATACGGTTCTAATTTCTGATTACAAAGACAAACATTGAAGCATTCGGCAACACTTTCACTCACAGCAACGATATTTTCAGCAAAACGAGAGAAACGGTGATGCACAGGCTTTACAATATTACAAATTATAAATATAGGTCAATTTTTTTTGGGTAGCCCCCCTATAAGGGTACCTTATTTGGGATTCTTTTGGGATTCTTGAGCGCGTTTTTCAACAGAATTCGCAGAAATTTGTTACATTGGGTTTCTATTTGGTAACAAATTTCTTCACTAAAACTTATAAATTAAGATATAATTTTTCTGGTAGACTCCATGTAACGGTAGCCCCAATTTTCAGCATTTTGGGGTTTCGATCGCATTTTTTGACTGAATTGGCTGTTATTTAGTGCTTTCAGTTCTTATTGGGTAGAAAATCTCTCCATATAAATATTGGTTCATTTTTTCGGATAAGTGGGGTCTAGCCCAATTTTCTGTATTTTGGGGTTCTTAAGCGCATGCTTGTAACAGGCAAAAGGAAACGAAACATATGGCTCTTTTTGATCATATGCATAGAATCACTTTTTAAGTCGATGTATGCATGTCCGTCCGTCCGTCTGTCTGTCTGCCCATGTTAAATTGTAAACAAAGTACAGGTCGCATTCATGAACCCTATTGAAATTGGGAAAAATCGATTCAGATTTAGATATAGGTCCCATATATATATATATATATATTCGTCCGATTTAATGTAAATGGTGAACCAAAGTTCCTATATATCTTTCGATTTGCACGAAATTTTGCATAGCGTTCTGAATTAGGTCTAGAATGGTGTGTGTTAAATTTCGTGAAAATCGGTTCAGATTTAGATATAGCTCCTATATATATTTTCGTCCGATTATATGTAAATTGTGCACTAAAGACCAAAATTTTTTCCGATTGCCACAGAATTTTGTACAATGAACTGTGCCCAACGTTCTGAAGTTAATATAACCTAGAGTGTGGAAAGTTTTGTTGAAATCGCTACAGATTTGGATAGAGTTCCTATATATATTTTCTCCCTATTTTAATTACATGATCCAACAAAAACTCAAAATATGGCCGATATGCACAAAACATACTGAAATTAGTATATTTCGATGAAATCGGTTTAGATGTCGATAAAGCTTTAATAAAGAGCGCATTCTACCATTGTATGCGGGATAGTCGTTGCTCGAAAGTGTGAGTTTTTACCCCAAAAAGTATGGAATTCTAAGACGATTTAACTATAGGTTGTAATCATTCCGCCTGCTAAAGATATCGTGAAAAAAAACTGGAGTCTGACGATAATGAAATATATCGGTAGGCATTTAGGCATCTCCTCCATGTAATGATACCTCCTGAAGGAAAGATTTGAGACACAAGACAAAAATATTGGGTTCGAAATTGACATATGTAGGTGTTAATTAGGCATAGCCTTCATATAATTATAACCCAAAGTATTCGCTAATTCCTACACAATATTGTTCCCCTTTTATGTATAGCCTCATATAACTGTGCACTCTAAATTGCAGTAGTTTGAGGATTGTATACTATACCATGCGTTTTTCGTATCAGTCCACGCTTTGAGGGTTTCACATTTTATGAAAAATCCCTATTATGTTTTACATAAATCCGTTTGTAGAATTATCGGAACAGGTCCACTTTTGGTATGTTCCCTAGATATTCATTTCATGTATCTGTCAGTATACCTATGGTGGAGGGTTCGGCCTGGCCGAACTTAGCGCTTTTTTCACTTATTTACATTACTAATGCATACAATCTTCTTTTCTATAAAATACACATATTTATTTTGGCTCCAATATAACACGTCTTATTGCACATATAATATGTGCATTATGGCGTATGGTAAACAACTATAATACTCATACGCAACATGTAACTCTCTAGGTATATAAATCCACGTTCATGACTATATTAAGGAGAATAAAGAATTTGATAGAAAACAAAAAGCAATTCGATAATAATTGAGACTTAAACTGTTGTTTATTTAGGAAGAAGAATATCACGGACTACATACATTTACACAAATGTATTTTAAATTGTGTCAACTGTATGTCTTAAAATAAGTTAAACATTATTTAATAATATTTTGCAAAGACGTACAATTTTCCTACACCTCAAATCATAACGAACACCATTGTTATATCCTCCACCATAGTATATTTTATTCCATACACTTCCAAGTACATAAAACTATAAAACGATGACTGGTACAGAGAAAGACCCTTCACAAATTTAACAAAATGCATAGCAGTGTTACCTTAAAGAATATAAATATTCTGTCTGCCATTTATTCATAGTAACCCAACATTGGCTCATGTTTTTTTCGTTTCTGTTGGTGTTTTTCATTATTTTGGCGTGCAGTTTATTTGTTTCAGGGATACGATGAATAATTTATGACCAACAACACCAAAACTCTCACCTAACCAACAAAAGGAGCAATAGTTTCCACTCAGGGCCTCAGTTTTGCTTGTGGTCAAAATAAAATCAAAATTGCCTCAAAAAAAGAAATAAGGAAAAACGAAAAGAGGTTTCCTAATAATTGTAACTGTTAAAATGGTAGGCGATGTAATAAAAAACACTGGATTATTAAATTATATAGATAAATGTTTAAATTAAATAAGGAACAAGTCCGAAATAATGTGTAAATTACAAGTAAAATGGTATTGAATTGTCCTGGCCCAAAATTTTAAATTTCTAAATCGATTTGAAATTTTATACTAATAATAATAGCTAATTTGAGTCTAAGAGAATTAATTAACTGTAGAATTTATGATTTTTCTGTATAACGCTTTAAATATATATCGCTCACAAAAATAATCTCTTTGTGGCAATATATCCTTATGAGATAGTAATCGAAGGACACCTACTGTAGCGACTGTACTTATTTTCGAACATATGTTCAAAATTCTAAATTTATTGTAACCTAAGTTCTGTACATGTATTTCTCTGATTGATTTATTTCTGCAAAATTATTAGGTTTAAAAGCAACAAAAAATATTTCAAAATTATTTAGGTATTCACTTTATATTTATTGCACACAATAAAACATAAACAACACCAAAACAAAGTGTGAAATTTGACGTTAAATCCTCCTTAATTTATTACCAAGTAAAACATCAAAAAAGAAAACATACAACAACGAAAACTTTTTCCTAATAAATTTCGTAGAGAAGAAAAAAAACTACTTTTCAGTTGCATTGTTTGGCATTAAAGTTTTAGCAAAGGCAGAGATGGAATGAAAAAAAACTGAAAACATATTTTAACAATCCACATAAATTTGTAAAACAATTAAAAACAGAATTCTACCACGAAACTTAAAAAAAACGAAATCTGCCACAAAAAGAGAAGCAAAGAAAAAAGTAAACAACACAAAAAAACACTTCAAATATTTTAGTAAAGTTTAGTTTTATGTCGGGCAAAAACAAAAAAAAATAGCAACAATACAATGCAAAATTTATGGCATCAAAGCGTGAATATTTGATGGATTGTGGTGTTGGTAACAGTATCATTTTGTGGGTACTATGTCTATTGTTTATTGTGTTTAAAAAATAGCCCATACACATCTACAATCTATTTCCGCAAATACGATATATCACACCCAATTTATAGGGCCTTCGACTTACGATCAGTTTTCCTACTTATGATATTTTATGATTTTTACCGTTTTCGAATCGTGTTGGATGTAAACTGATTTTTTGACTTTTGTGAATTTTAAAACGTTAGGAAAAGTAAAAGTAACCTTACTTTACTTACTTAGCTTGCTTGTTACAGAACACTTGTTCCATAAGCCGAGCTTTGAAAAGATTTCCAAACGCGTAGGTCTTATGCGAAACTCCTCCAATTTGAAAGACCATGTTCCGTGAATTTGTCGTCTACTTGATCCATCATCTTCTGCATGAACCATCAGAAGGCTCGCTTTTATATGCTGACTATGTCGATGTTCGCGTATAGATTGTAAAGCTCGTAGATCATTCGATTCAGAGCTGGCTCATTTTTTCCATATAACAGCACGGGTAGTAACAGCGTCTTGTTGAGTGTGAGTTTGGTCTGGCGGGAGGTGGACTTGTTTCTAAACTACTTACTTAGACCATAGTAGCATCTGTTGCTTACTTAGACCATAGTAGCATCGTTCAAAGGTGGCTGTTACCGCTCGCAATATACCCCACATTATGTCGACGTCGGCGTAGGCGAGTAACATATGCAGTTTGGTGTACAAATTTCTGTTCACCTTTGCCTCTCGTATGACCTTTTCCAGCAAGATGTTAAAAAGATAACGCGAAAAACTGTCACCTTATATGAATCATCGTTCGGTATTAAAGAGTTACGATATGTTATTTTCGAAGTGATTACCTTGTGCCAGTTAAAGTTATCCTGCATAGACGTATGAATTTTGCAGGAATACCGAACACAGAGATGGAATGTGTCGATGTGTTTTTCGTGGGTCTTTACCAGGATGTGGCGCAGGGTGAAAATCTGGTCGTTTCTCCGATAGAGATAAATTTTGGACAGCACACTGTACTGCAGCATACCAAATTTTTGCTCAAATACGTCCAGATTTACATATAGCTCCCATACATAATTTTGCTCGATCTCATACCAATGGAACTCAAGTCCTACCGATTGACATGATATTTTCATAGATTTCAGAACTGTATGTGTATAGGTTGTTTAGTTCAAATATCTATGTAGTCCACACATTTAATTTCGTCATGTCTACAGGATATGGTACATATGAGTCTATCTTGTATTTACCAACAGTGGTGAAGGGTATCATATAGTCGGCTCCGTCTGACCTTTGAACTTTCCTCCTTACTGGTTTACAGATTAATTTTTGTGCGGAAAATATGCAATTTGTCTAATTTTAGAGCGAAATAAATAATCCTAGGGCATATGATAGCCAGATATGTAGTCCTTCTAACTGCGTTGGAATTTGGAGATTCAGGTATTCAAGTGAGCGGTAATCATCCCACAAATATATTGTGATCCGGCCCTTTATTCATTACATAGGACGTTGAGGAAATTGTAGGAGCATTACCATCAATTGGCAATTTAATATTTCTGGTCTCTAGTAGGTTCCAAAATGTCCTTTGGAAAACATTGTTTGTATTTGTAATATCCCCAAATATATAGTTTTTTATTACATTCGAGGTTTTAGCCACACTTCCGAAACTAGTTCGATGTATCCAGTTCCACCTGGGGTTGAAAACTTAATTTCAGATAATTGGCATGGCCCAGTTTAGGTATTTTTTCCAACAGAAGTAGCTTTTATTTTTATACCCTTCACCAAAATTTGGTTCAGAGTATGACGTCTTTGTGCATATGTTTGTAACAGGCAAAAGGGAACGAGATAGACACATGGTTAATTTTGAGAATATACATTGAACCACTTTCTGAGTCGATTTATGCATGTCCGTCTGTATGTCCATGTTAAATTGTAAACAAAGTACAGGTCGCATTTATTATTCGAATTGGATGAAATTTGGCACAGCTCATTAATTTGGCCCAAGGACGAGCCATATTTGGCCCAAGGACGAACCAAAATCGGTTCAGATTTAGATATAGCTCCCATATATATTTTCGTCCGATTTAAGGTAAATGGTGCACCAAAGTCGCTAAATATCATTCGATTTGCATAGCGTACTGAACTGAGCCTAGAATAATGTGTGTTAAGTTTCCTGAAAATCGGTTCAGATTTCGATATCGCACCCATATATATTTTTGTTTTTAGAGTTATTAAGGTTTTAGTTAAATTGTATACCAGCAGTAGCTGATAATCCCATTTTAGGTATTTTTATGGTCCTAGGTGCATGTAATTTGTCATTCTGTGTTTTTGATGGATTATAGCCGAATTTTGCAATACGCTTTTGCTATATATATGTAACAAGGATACAGATCCTCCTGACAGACGACTCCAAATTGTCTGAGACGGATTTGGTCCAAAGAAGTATGGGATCTAAAACCAATGTTTCTATGAGGCACATTTATGCCGCATCAAAGTGTACATACCCTCATTAGCCATAGGGCTGAGGGTATAAAAATATGTCCTAGTTTTGATAATCTGTATACAAAGGTGTTCCTCCACTTTACGTATTTTGTAATATACATAGGTTATTTATGTAGAAGATCTCGCAAAAGTTTGTTTGTTTTTTAATATAATCATTTCCTTCAGCAGCAGGATCTTAAATTCGCCTAGGATATATCTGTAGATTTTTTATAATTCCTAAAAAGAACACTTTCAGAATTTATAATTTATTACGCTATTATTTTTTTATTCCTAGAAGTCCTGACTTCTTATTAGATTTAAATGTCAAAAGCTCTTGGCCTTTTTAACAACTAAACAAAAAGTTTACAAAAATGCAAGACAGCTGGGCTGCTAAATGATTTGCTAAGCTTCTTTAAGTTGGATTTTTTTTCTAACGTTCGTCGAGCTGAATCCTTTTCACCCCCAGTGGAGATATTTCCCGGTGAAAAAAATGGAAACTGGTGTTGATTTCAAGCGCCCACTTTATGTTGATTGCTTAGTTTTATTATTGCTCAAGTTTTTACATCTCTTTTTGTTTAGGTTCCTGTTTTCTTTTTCATTTTGTTTTATTTTTTACAATTTCCTTACTTTGTATATTCTTTGACGATATGCCTTGTCATTTCCTTAACTTTACGTTGGTCATCTGGATGTAAAACTGAAAAATGGCAAAGTTTTCAAAATACATTAAGAAAAAAGTGAAGGCAAAAAAAAACTTTCTAGGGACAAAAAAAAAAACAGCTCCTGTTTGCACAACAATCCCAAATGCAGGGAGGATGAAAAACGCCTAAAAGAAGAAGGACCAAAAAATAACAACAACGAAAATTTTAGGCAAACACAATGTTGAAGTACTTAACATGAATATTTCAAGATGCCTGCCAAAGTTTTGGTTGTCAAACAAATATTGTTGACAGCTTGGCATGGGGTGAGGATGAGATGGACGATGTTCCTGGCAAACTTGTCTTATTTGAGAAGAAAGGCAAAAACAATTGCCGCCTAAAGAGGCCACGATAAATATTATGAAAAATTAATAAAAAGTAAAAAAACGTTTTTTAGGGAAATTATTTTTTAAAAAATATTGTCAATATTTTCTTAGGGGTATAGTTTAGAAAAGTCATAAATGAAATTTGTGACAAGGGAAATATGGAGGTTATAATTGAGCATATGGTGATTTAGGCTAATGGAAATAGGCGTATTGTTTATTAAAAATATTATGAAACACATTTCCAGAAACACATTTCCTTTCACTATATTTATGTTTAATATCTGCAGATGTTCTGAACTCATATCATTGGTGTAACTCTAAATTTTGTCATATAGGATTTACATTATTATAATTTTTTCGCAATAACCTTATAATATTTAATTTAAATATTTCTCCTTCCTCTTTTTCAGATTTAAAAACACTTCAATTCCTCTGTTGTCTGCCTTTAGCATAACAGCTTTAAAACATCCATGACATAAAACACCACATTATCTTCTCCGTCGTCATCGGATTTCAATCATTAAGTCAGCAACTACCCACATAACCGAACTGAAGGCGACTAAATGAAAATGCACAGAGTGACACTGTGCGGATGGCCAGAATAAATCAGATGCGTTGAGGTCAATTTCAACCTTTTGTCATCGGTTTTTGAGGTTTAACTGAAACATGGCATTTAATGTCTACGGACACATTATATATTTTTTATTATTATGCCCACAAAATGCAATGAAGGCAATTTTATTGCTGGCACATGACAGGTAAGTGATGTGGATAATACTTTTTTTTCTTTAATTAAAGATTTAAATTTTGTATCGTGGTAACAGAAATGGTAAAAAGTAATACGATTTTAAATTATATTTGAACCCAGATATACCGAAATAATCACTTCCGACCCTATAAAGTATATACACTCTTGATCAGCCTGAAATTCTATGACGATTTAGACATTTCCGTCGATCAGTCCGTCTCAATACGTTTAGGGGCTATAGTGACTATATTCTCTAAATGAATTTAGATAGATCGATAAAAAAAATTTGCATAGAATTGTCTTTTGTCAGCAGGCAGGTCCAGTTCTATCTATAACGGCATTATTGGTCCACGTTTAGACGTAGCATCAATATAACGGTAGCCCAAGTTTACTGTATTTTGGGACATTTAGCTTTTTTTGATTTTTTCTTTTTTGATATTTTCACTTTTTAGAGTAGCCCCATTTAAAAGTATCCCTAAACTTTTGATATTTTTCAACCGAAATGTACATAATTAGGTATATTTCCAAAATGTTGGTATCCGAAGGATTTTTTGACAAGATTTTCCATCAAATTGACTGTTATTTGGTTCCAATTGTGTTCCTAATGCTCCTGTACTTTGGTATTTTAGATTCGTATTTGGTAACAAATCTCCCTACAAAAAATTACGTTTAATGTAAATGGTGCACCAAAGTCCCTATACTTCTTTCGATTTCCACGAAATTTTTGCATAGTGTACTAAATTAAGTCTATTATGTGTTTTAAATTTCGTGAAAATCGGTTCAGATTTCGATATAGCTCCCATATGTATTATCGTCCGATTTTAGGTAAATAATGCACCAAAGTCCCTATATATCTTTCGATTTGCACGGCATAGCGTACTGACTTGAGTCTACAATGATGTGTACTAAGTTTCATGGAATTCGGTTCAGATTTGGATATAGCTCCCATATATAGTTCCGTACGATTTCATATAAATGGTGCACTAAAGTCGCTTAGTAAAGTTGCTATAGTATAACGCGTGTCATTTTGTTGTTTAATTAAATGATTCACTAAAGAACCAAAGTTTGACCGATGGGAACAAAATTTTTGGAAATCGTACTCAAGTTAATATAAATTAATATCTGACAAGTTTCGTTGAAATCGGTTCAGATTTAGATATAACACCCATAAATATTTACACTCTCAACCTTATGGCTAATGAAGGTGTATACACTTTGATACTGTGAAAATGTGCCTCATCGAAATATTGACTTTAGACCTATTATCTTCAGAAAACCTAGATCAAGCTTGACCCTTAAAGGGTCAAAATTTTTAATATTTATAATTCCAATTTCAGGCGAATGGAATGTTCGATTGAACCAAACTTTGCACAACCTATTATCTTTACCAAGCCTAGACCTGGTCCAAAGATGGGACCCATTTGTACACTTTTTCTGGTACCTCCCCCACAAGGGGTCAAATTGTTCAATATTTTCAAATCCAAATTCAAGCAAATGGAATGTTCAATTTGAACCAAACCTTGCACAACTTTTTGTTTTTACCAAGCATAAATCAAATCCAAGGATGGGACCCATCTGTCCACACCTTCTCGTACCTCATCCAGAAATGGTCGTCTGTATTAGAGTTATGTGTTTCAACTAATCTATTAATTGACTTTTTGTACTCGGGAGTCTAAAAAGTTAACGATTATTTTCGATTATGGAAGAAATGATACAATTGTTATAATTCAAGATTTCGGGTCAGACGTTGCACTTCCTTTCTATGGTATTAGCCGTATGACTTTGCCAATATTGTTAATTCCCTTATTGTACTCTATTATATGAATTAAACAAATGTAAATAAATACAACTAACACTTCCTTACTAAGGATACCCCTTGGAGCTTCGATTTTTCCTGTCTTATTTGACTTCTAGTATTGTTGGTATATTATTGTACAATCAATTTTAATCCATTTATAAAGGAAATCTTGTGTTAAAAATAATCCCTAATTATTACTTTTCAGCTACAATCAAAATCTAATAATACCATATTTATAAATCACACATTAGCTGTATATGTCATCCTTTTAAAACATATTTGAAAAATATCAAAGGAGAAAAAACTGATTAATTTCAACATTAATCCCAAATATGTCAATATTTCGAACAAACTGTCCCTCACATAAACAGAACACATTTCAAAGGATTTTTTATTTCAAAGATATTTAACAAATTGACATGCTCCCTACCTCCGTTCACATGTTGGGGGTGTGCTATAACAACTTCTACTATTTTTTAATTAATTTTCAAATCACTGCAAAAATATAGGCAGTCAGCTATTTGAGACATACAAACATACACGCACGTCCACCAAGAATAACAAAAAACAACACCCTAAAATAAGAGAAAGCACGCAGGCTACAGTTAATTAAATTATGTTCATTAAATGCCTTACTAATGGAATGATTGAGGTTTTAATAAAAATGAACAGAACAACAAAGAGAGGGAGAAGGACACGACAGGAACCGAATTCCTGAAGTAGAACACCAGCAATACTAATAAATCAAGTAGCAGTAACATTGAAACTCTTGAAACTCTCTCATTGATTATGTTGATGACGATGATGGCTTTGGAGAATAATATGGTAGTCTATGTTCTTTGAGCAGAGTTACCATTTATGTCTTCCGGATTTGATTGAATATATTGGATCTAATATTTTTCCTGTGTGAGGAAGTATTTTTAATGACCTTGAACATGGCGTTTATACTGTAATCTGCCCATACAAGAGCTTCAGAGTGTTGTATTTTTTAAAAGACCTAAGTGTTTCCTTCTGCCTTTAGAGTATCTGCAGGCGGTATTCCGCATATAAAATAACTTCAGAATGTATTTAAGAGGTATCCCTAAAAGGTTTTCTATCTATAGAAAACCTTGAAAAAGTATTCTGCTGAGAAGATCTTCTAGAGGCTTTCTGCCTATATAATACCCTATAGAGAGCCTTCGGTGAATAAAATACTTTCCGAAAGTTATCTGCATACATATGACCTTTTGGAAGGTATTCTGTTTACAGAATGTCTTCCAAGGAAGGCCTTAAGAAGATCTTTTCAGGCAGAATAACTTCTGAAGGTCTTCTTTAGACACAAGTCCTTTTAATATATGCAGATGACCTTAAAAAAATTGTTTTAAACACCTCTAAAAAAGTTAGAAGGATTCCTGTGAATTCAATACTATCCAAAAGTTTTCTGCCTATAGGAAGGTCATCTGTTCACAGAGAGTCTATCGAAGTTCTTCTGTTCATTGAACATCAAAAGAAGGTGTTTATATTGAAAAAAATTGTCTATTGAAGGAGGTATTTTCAATAAAAGACTTTCAAAAATTATAGAAGGTTTTCGGAAAATCGTATGCCCATAAATGTTCTCTGGGGCGTATTATATATGTTGTATGAACCAATGAGGGCTGCTGGCGGTATTAAAAATCCTCCGATTAACTGTTTGAGACTATAGAAGACCTTCAGAAAGTAAAAGCGTTCTAAAAAATTATCATGTATAGAACAATGGCCTTTGGTCTATAGATTGGCGTCCTTCAGCCTATGAAAGGCCATACGAGCCTTCTGTGTATAGAAGACGTTCGATGACCTTCTGTCCATAGACCACCTTAATGTAAGTTCCACTACTTCTGTCTAGAGAAAAAACTACAGAAATTTTTCGGAAAGTACCCTTTCTATAGGGTGTTCTGTCTATAGAATACATAAAGAATGCCTTATGAAGGCATTAACAAATCTCATGGCTAAAAACCTCCAGTCTATAGCAGACCTTTAGAAGGTCGGCGTTCTAAATAAAGCTCCTCTATAGAAAAACCCCTTTATAGTATATTCTGTCCATAGGAGACCTCTAAAATACATCCCGTCTATATAAGATCTCCGAACTATTTTCTGTGAGATGAAAACATTCAAAACTTTTTCTGTTTATGGATAAATTTTAAAAGGTCTTCTGTCTATTAAAAAACTTCCGAAAGTCTTTTTATAAAAAAAACAAAAATCAAAAAGCTTTCTGTATATATTGTTCGTAGAAGACCTCTATAGAAATTCCACAGAAAGTATTCTGTCCATAAAAGACTTTCAAGAAGCATATCAATTCTCCTCAGAGGGTGCCTATATAAAAAATCGATCTTTGGAAGACGTCTAAGAATGTTCTCCGTACTAAGAATGTTCTTCTATAGAGGGAAGATTTTCTGAATATATCATATCAGAGCTCCGGAAGGTGTAATGTGTGTTGAAAACCTATATTTATAACCTCACCGACATTGGTACAGGTATTATGCCTTTGTGCATATGTTTGTAACAGGAAAAAGTATAGGTCTCATTTATTCATCAAAGACTGAATATTTCCTCTTCCGTTCTACATCCAAAGGCAACACCTTTAAGCTCCGACACATGAACACACACACACACACATTGTAGGAAAATCTTGTACTATGGGAAAAATATTTATAGTCCTTTTACTGGTGTTCTCCTTATTTTCTCCTTTTTGGCTTCCATAGAGTTTTTGTAAAAGCCTCAATTCGTGTGTGCGTGTTTGGTACTACTACCGTTGTGTTAATAATTGTACGTGAGCTGTCAGTTTGATGTACCGGAAGGACATTCTACTTAAGGTATAAAGTACGCGGTGGTGTTATACCCATCCATCTATGTATGCATGTAGTATATTGTACGCGATTCCCTTTTATATCCTTTCGTACATGGTATATTCTGCACTTGTACACATACACTTGGTATTTCCGCTGTTGTTTGTAATTATATGAATGTGTAACTGTGTTTGTGGGTTGCTGTGTGTGTGAACTCTTTCCGTAAGATCATTTTCTTGACACAGAGGGTGTGTTTTTTTCCAAATGTAGATGTGTGTGTGCTCTTGCACTGCCCAACCACATACGAGTATTTACTTTGAAAACATGACTTGGTCAAAACCTGTTTAGTCATTCACCTACACTTCTCAAGCACTTAACTTGGTCTATGTGTGGTTTTACACGTCTCAACGACATGTACTTGCTTTGCCATGTTTTCAAGAGATCTGCACAAACAACAAAAAACAAAACAGGACATGCAGTAATCTAGAATTAGGAACAAGTGTAAACAAGGAATCATGGGAAAGAACAAGTTAAGAGGTAATTTCTTTTTTTAAAGGAAATCCATGGGAAGGGTTTAGGAGCTTTGGGGGTTTTTACAAGGAAACACACAACATGTGGAAGTAAAAAACAAATCAAATGTGAGATAGTGATTAATTGACCTGACGGGGTTTAGGTGTGGCTTTATAGGACTTAAAGTAAAATGAAACATTTTTTAATTCCAAAATGTTTTCCATCGAATAGGCGTAATTTTTTTGAAGTTGGCAAATAGTAGATAGTTCTTTTTATCCTTCATCACAGACAACTGCAATACCATCATGCCATACTGTCTCATAAAAATCAGACGGGAAAAATAATCTTCCGCTGCTGAAACAAAACATCGAGGTGTATACAGGCGGATTGTTAATTAGTTACAGACCCGGTATTGATACCAGATCATGAGAATTTTGTACGAACATCACCCCAGCTTGGCCAGATGTGGATTTTCTTCAGTTGAACCTTAATCGTCAATAAGGTCACTATGTACCAGTGCTGCCAAAACTTTATTAAGTAAACGTTAATAAAAACATGTAAAAACACATTATATTCCACCGGGCCACCCTGAGGGTGCATTCAATATTCTTTAAGTCGATAGGGACCTTTGTATGGGAAATAAGTTATGGTGATAGTAGGTTGTTCACGCTCCGAAAAAATCGCGTTCCCACTTGCAGACGCTCTAGTTGGAAAACTTTAATCGAACTTTTTATACCCTCAGCCTTATAACTAATGAGGGTTTATACATACACTTTGATGCGGTTTACCCTCATGCGGTTTACCCTTTTTACACCCTCAGCCTTATAACTAATGAGGGTTTATACATACATTTTGATGCGGTGAAAATGTGCCTCATAAAAATATTGGTTTTAACCATCATGTATCTTTAGACCAAATCCGGTTTAGACAATTTAGATCGAATAGTAAAAGTCCGTCCGTCTGGCCGGCTGGTGCGCACTATAACTCTCGAATGGAGTAACCGATTTCATCTATCGTAATATTTCTTCTAAACTTACAGCTATATCTACATCTCAGCCGATTTTCAAGAAATTTAGCACGCATCATTGTTGACTTAATTCAGTAAGCTATGAGAAATCTGCACCGGTTTTCACGAAACTTAACACACATCATTTAAGACTTAATTTAGTGCCCTATGCTAAATTTCGTGCAAATCGAAAAATAAATAGGGACTTTGGTGCCCCATTTACATTACATTATATGGGAGCTATGTCTAAATCTGAACGGATTTTCAGAAAACTTATCATACATAATTTCAGGCTCAATTCAGTACGCTATGCCAAATTTCGTGCAAAGATATATAAGAACTTTGTTCCGTAATTTAAATAAAATCGGACGAAACTATGTATGGGAGCTATATTTAAATGTGTACCGATTCAAACAAAACTTCGCATACATAAAATTGGACCTAATTCAGTACGCTGTGCAAACTGTAGTGCAAATCGCCCTAAATTTGACTCTTTGGTGCTCCATTACATCAAATTAGAAGAAACTATATGCGGGAGCTATATCCAAATCTGAACCGATTCCAACAAAACCTTCCATACATCAATCTGGACCAGAGATGGTCCGTCAGAAACAGTGACATAAATGACATACCTTTTCGACGTATAATACATACGTCAGAAACGTCGGAAACCCACCGAAAACCATTAGGTTTTTGACAAAATAACCATTTCCATTAATGAATTTGGAAATTAGGTATTCTTTACTGAAATCCATATAAAATTTCTAAAATTTTTTTGCCCAAAAAGTTTAGAATTTTGTATCTGTTCTAGTAAGGAATAAACAGATATATGTAAAAATAATATATATTCTTGAAAATAATGGTATATGTTAAAAATATTCGAATAAATGGCATTTACTACATTTATTACATTTTGTAAAAATATATGGCGTTTACACCTTTTTGACAGTCGAAAACCTAAAAGTCAGCACTCTGTGTACAATTTTGTCCTAATGGGTCCAATATTGGCAGTATGGTGTTCCATTTACATAAAATCGGACGAAAGTATATACGAGAGCTATATATAAATCGGAATAGATTTCAACAAAATATAACATACATCAATCTAGTCCTAACTCAGTACTCTGTGCAACATTTTTTCTCAATCGGACAAATATTGGGATTTTGGTGCAGCATTTAATTTTAATTCGGACGAAACTATATATGAGAGCTATATCTAATTCTGATCCCATTTCAACAAAACTTCACATACATCAATCTGGACCTAAGTCAGTACTCTGTGTAAAATGTTGTCTCAATCGGACCAATATTGGGAGTTTGGTGTACCGATTATTTAAAATCGGAAAAAACTATAAATAGCAGCTATATCTAAATCTGAACCGATTTTCAATTGCGTTCATTCTTGGGCCAAATAAGTGACAAGTGCAAAATTTCATCCAAATCGGATGAGACCAATATTGAGAATTTTTAGGAAGGTTTACTACCATACTACAACCCAAAATAACCAATTAGATAGAAACATGTGCCCAAAACCATCAAAATACCGAATAATATAAACCGATACAGATGATTTGTAGGCGGATTTGATATCCGAAGTGTATCCAAAATACCAATTTACAGTTGATTCTGTTGAGAAACGAGTCTAAAACCCCCAATATACCGAATAATGGTGAGCAACGTTATAAGGGGGCTGCCTTAAAGAGTTCACCAATATTTATCATTTTCGATAAAAAGATTTAAAACCCAGTCAGAACCAAACGTAGCCAATTCGATTGGAAATCGTGTCAAAAATTGTCATAATCCCAAATATTTGGGGTACCGTTTATATAGGAGCTAAACCAAAACATGAATCAATATATCCAGTTTGCAAGACCAACCATTCTTGGAGTAATAACAATGCCAGTGCAAAATTTCATAGCTCTATCTCAAATATTGCGATCTCTATCGAATTCTCAGAAAGTGATTCTAGGAATATTCTCAATAGGAACGCTATGTTTATCTCGTTTCGCTTTGCCTGTTACAAACATGTTTAAGTACCAATTCCACAAATCTACGATATTGTAAATGGTTAGCTTTTTGGCCTTTATATTTGAGCTATGTCAAAAATAATATCACCTGCGTTGGATAAACCTAAAACCCTCAAAATACCGAAACTTAGTAGGTACCAAAAACTTATATTCTTGGAGGCAGTTGTTATCTGACTAATCGTTGGGCCTTGTTGAATCTTCTTAATCCACAAAACCCAAAAATATATTTCTCTGTGACCATAAGTCCACTCACACCAAACCCAATCTAGTTAACCGCTGTCTTCTGTTATTGCCAAAAACCGAACGACGAAAAAACTCCAAAACAAGAAAAACTTTTTTTCACAGCGACAACAACAAATTTTCATTGGTGTCAGTTACTTTGCACATTTTCATGACATTGCGTGCGAACCAATGAATCCAGCCATGGAACGAACGAACAGCCAAAATGTCTACAAACCACAGACGAAGTAAACAAGCGACAAAACGCAACCAACCGACCGACCGACAAACCATAGAGGCCAATATAACCAAACCATGAACAGACATCATCAAGACTATTGTCATTACATTAACAAACAATTGTACATACCTACATAAACCAGGACAGACATTCATGCCAATGTGTCTCCTTCTTTACAGACACAAATAACCAGGCAAATATGGGCAAACAGAGGACAATAGGTGGGTAAATACCAACAAAAACAACAATGAGAAGTTGGAAAAAATTGTAGACTATGAACTTTTCTTTCATTTCGTGCAATTCGGATATTCAACTTTTCTTGTTTACACAATGGCAAAATATTAGATCAATACGTTTCAAAAGAAGATTTTATGAGTTTGGGACTGTATAGAGTTTGGAAATTGAATATTCAGCAAATAGGTTGGTATTAAAAATTTAAATACATTGACAATGAAAGAAAGAAATTTTGCAAATAGTGCATATGAAGATATTTTATTCAAACCAGTAAGGAATGGACTATATGCCCCTTTTAATCACGATATTGATTGCAAAATTTTAGATAGAATTTTGAAATTTTGCAAATACATTTCCAACATCGAAATAATCATTTCCGACCATATAAATTATATATATATTCTAGATCACTGTACAATTCTATGACGATTTAGGCATATCTGTCCGCCTGTCTGTAGTAAATAAAAAAAATTTGCATCGCATTGACTTTTGTGCGCAAGCAGGTCTATATCTATCTACGTTAAGGGTTAGCTCCCATATAACGCGTCATTTGGGTTTTTATTGTGTACCAAATATACACCCTACATACTATCCATATCGGTCCATTTTTTTTTTTGTGCGTTGCCCCCATATGAAGGTATTTTCGGAAGTCTGGCACGTTTTTCAACCGAAATGATTGGATAGCCCCTCATGTAATGCTATCCCCAAAAATGTCAGTATTTTGCGAACAGCTTTCTACTGAAAACAAATCTTTGGAGATAGCCCTTTTTGGAGGTAGTCCCTCATATAACCCCCCATAAAGTGGAGTGTATATTAAATTTGTCATTCCGTTTGCTAAACATCGAAATGTTCACCGGAGACCTAATCAGAACATTGATCATTGAATTCTATGTGGAGTTATGAGTGTCCGTCTGTCCCTCTATTGAAATAACAATATAAATCGCAATATTTGACATAGAGATTAAAGTTTGCAACACATCTATATGTTGACCGGAGACCCCATCAGAACATTGATCATTGAATTTTATGTGAACTTGAGTGTCCGTTTGTATATCTGTCCGTGTGTTGAAATCACGATATACATTGCAATATTTGAGATAGAGCTTGGAAATTTTGCACTGACATTGTTATTACTCCTAGTATCGATTCAGGATTTGGCAAAGACCCCATTTAACGGTACTCCCAAATATTCCTTTTTATGGGTACCGCTTTTTCGGTATTTTGGGGATGTGGAACACGTTTTTCAAAAGAATTTACTGTAATTGGTATTTTGTATTCACATCCGCTATCAGATTTTCCATATTGACCAATGCTTCGGATAGCACTCATATAAAGGTTCACCCCAATATTCGGTATTTTGATGGTTTGGTTGTAATTTGTTTTTTGGATATGGTAATCGATCTTCCTCCTAAAAATTATTAATATTGGTCTAACTTTCACGGAAGCTTAGGGATTTTGAGCACATGTTTCAACAAATTTAGGACTAAATAAATTTGTTGGATTCTAATTGACAAAAATGATCAACATATTACCATTATTCGGCATTTTAAAAGTTTTGAGCACGTTTTTTAACCGTTATGGTTGAATTTTTCAGGGGTGTAAACTTTTCCTAAAAAAATTATCAATATTTATTCACTTTTTAGGGAATCACACAAATAACGCTGCATCATAAATTTTGGTAATTTAAGAAGCTTGGGTACGTGCTGTAATTTTATATTTTGTATTCTCCCTACCAAAAATTATCAAGATTGGCCTAAGTTTTCGGGTAGCCCCACAAAATGGTACACCGGCATTCTGGGGTTAAAATAGTTAACTATTTTGATTTGAGATTTAGTTGTCCCATATAACTGTATTCCTTCATAAAATTGGGGATATTTTGAACTCGAAATTTTTTGCGGTTTATATTTCCAATTTCTGCATTTTAAATGTTAAGTGTAAGGAAGGAAGTTATATGGCTTCACCATTCAAACAAAAAAAAAAAAAAAAAAAAAAAAACAGTAAGGAGAGTAGTAAAGTCGAACAGGGCCACTTTTTGGGTATATTGTACATATGCATCCTTACAATCGTTCGTCAATGTCCCTCGAAGGAACATACTCATGTCTTTCTGAAACCAATGAAACTTAGCACATATCATTCTAGAGTTAATTAAGTACGCAATGGAAAATTTCGTGCAAATCGAAAGATATATAGGGTCTTTGGTGCACCTTTTACATTAAATCGGGCGAAAATATATATGGGATATCTAAATCTGGACCGATTTTTACGAAACTTAGCAGACATCATTCTAGGCTTAATTCATTACGCTGTGCCAAATTTCGTACAACTGGAAATTGAAGGAATTTGGTGCACCATTTACCTTATACCGGACGAAAACATATATGAGAGCTATACCCTAATCTGACCCTAATTTCACGAAACTTTGCACTCATCATTCTAGGCTTAATTCAGTACGCTGTGCCAAATTTCGTGCAAATCGAAAGATATTAAGGTCTTTGGTGCACCATTTACCTTAAATCGGGCGAAAATTTATATGGGAGATATAGCTAAAGATATTTAAGGACTTTGGTGCACCATTTACCTTCAATCAGACGAAAATATATATGGGAGCTATATCTAAATCTGAACCGATTTTCGCAAAACATAGCAAACATCAATTTTATCTCAATTTTATACGCTGTGCCAAATTTCGTGCAACTGGAAAGATATTTAAGGAATTTGGTGCACCATTTACCTTAAATCGGACGAAAATATATATGGGAGCTAAATCTAAATCTGAACCGATTTTCTCGAAATTTACCACTCATCATTCAAGACTCAATTCAGTACACTATATTAAGGGAACCCCCCCCCCCCCCATTCTCGGGGTCAAAAATGTTGTTGATATAATTCGAATCTACACTAATTAAAGAATGTCCCTACAAAATTTCAAATGAAAATCTCAAGAACTATTGAAAATATGACGGCTGAAGGGCTTCTCAAACTTTAAACGCGTTTTTCTCTAAACCCTTTTTTGCGAATGGCGGGCACGATGTGATTTCAAATTTTTAAACTTTAAACGCGTTTTTCTTATTTTTTAACTTGGGTTTTGGTAAAAAATCGGCGATTTCCCAAAAATATTTTTTCAAAGGTCCACCATTTTGTTAATTGTAGAGCGAAATCAATAATCCTAGTTCATACGAGAGCCAGACATGTACTCTTTCTAACACCGTTGGAATTTTCGGATTCCGATGTTCCAGTGAGGAGCTATCATGCCCGCCATCAAAAATAAGGACATTTCTTTAATTACAAACAACAACAAAACAATAACAAAAATTTTTTGTATATTATTTTTCTTCTATTTTAAATCTTCAATTATATATGTGTAAAGTTACAAACCTTAACAAGCATTGGTATTGATTTACCAGCCCATTGAAAATCTTGAAAAATTAAAATTGAGAATGGGTGGGGTTCCCTTAAATTTCGTGTAAATCGAAGGATATGAAGGGACTTTGGTGCACCATTTACATTAAATCGGACGAAAATATATATGGGAGCTATATCTAAATCTGACCTGATTCTTCCCAATTTCAATAGGGTTCGTCCTTGGGCCAAATTAATGGGCTTTGCCGAAATTCATCAAATTCTAAACAAAAATGCGACCTGTACATTGCTTACAATTTAACATGGACAGACGGACGGACATGCATAAATCGACTTAAAAATCGATTCTACGCATATTCTCAAATGGAGTCATCTGTCTATCTCGTGTCCGTTTGCCTGTTCCAAACATATGCACAAAGACATAATACCCTGTACCACAGTGTGGTGAAGGGTATTAATACCGATATTGAACGATATATTGGAGTCATATCATAGCCTTCTATATTTCTTTGTCTTATCATTCGACCTAACCTACTCCGTTAAAAAGAAGACAATATGGAATGTGCTGTAAAGAAACAAATTCCATTGCATGTCACAACATTGTTATTCACAGAAAACAGAAAAACGAAATAGTAGCTGAAAGAGGATACGACGAAGAATATATCGAACATTACAATTGACTGTAATTACATTAACGAATATGGGTGTGTCTGTGGTAATGCGAGTAAAGGGAATACCCCTCTTCCATACTGGACAATAATAAGAGGGAGGGTAGGTACACTGTTTGTTCGTTTATGTTCTTTTAATTTGCGGTTAATAAATGACAGCCTTACAAATTTGCTTGTTCTTCGCAAACATGTTTTATGTACATACTCGTTCATATGTACGTATGTAAGAGTGTGTGTGTGGAATGACAACTTGAATATGTTTGTGTCCGACATCCATTGTGGCAACATTATTTCTAGCATGAGGTTTCATAGTGTCCATAATAACGTGTTGAAGTTGATCGGAGGTGTTAATGTTGGTCAACGTCGACAATTAACATGTTGGCATTTTCAATTAGTCCATGAGGCCCCGCAATAATAACAACAAACCTCGCCATCAACCTCTATTAGATTGTGGATGTGTTAGATTGTTATTTTTTCGCCCATTTTGTGTATGTGATTGTGTTATTTAATGACACTAAATAGGGCGTATATTTAATTTCTACGCCTAAATGTTTGCATTAAATTAAATAATTGTGTGAAATAGGAGAGGTAAAAATGAGAATATTAAGGGAGAAGTATTGCAATTTTTTACTTAACTAACTTCATACTGAAAATGTTGACAATTCCGATTTAAAGTTCTTCTTCTCTCACAAAGGGTGTTGTAAACACATAGTCATTCTTCGTTCTTGTTAGGATAACAAATTATTCGCCAAATATTTAATATAGGACCATGTCCAGTTATGGTTATGTAGGGCATTACAAAATCGAATTTCCACCCAACGCAACAGAAATATTGAAGTTAAACTAAGAAAAATTGTATATTTAAATCGATTAAATAGGAGAATAGGTGCTATACTGATTCAGAAAAAAAAAATTAATTTAAATTATGACATTAATTTCTTTCATATATTTCCTGTTTCATATTTCTTAATTAAATACTTTCTTTGACCTTTCCCTTCGTTGCATACAAAAAGGCAAAACCTTATCCCTTATCACGACTCAAGTCAAGGAAATTCTTTTAATTTTCCCAACATTTAACAGGAAAATGAGTTAATTTATAAAGAACATTTCATTCTACTGTTTTTCCTCACTCTTTCATTTTTTATTTTTATTTTCATATCACATCGTTTATTCTTATCCAACTCTGGCAGACGAGTTAAGATGAAAAAGGGAACTAAAAGCAAGTCTAACGTTAATCACTTTCATTCTTTTGCTAAATATAACTGTCAAGAACAATGTCGCTTCATATTTTTCACTCTAGTCTTTCGTAAGCCTTGACATTTTTATTGCAGTATAATTTTTTTTAGTATTTTTCCGAGAATGTGTGTGGGCGTACTCTGGATGGAATTCTTTGAAATGCTCTATTCAAGAACTTTATATGTGTTTGTATAGTAGTGTTAATGTGTTTGTTTTTTGTTCTTCCTCTTCATAATGCAAAAAAGGGGTTTCTTTCGGATTTATCTCGTTTTCATTTTTTTCAGTTTCTCGTGTTTTCCTTCCTATTTAAGAGGCTACAAAACTAATTAACTAGGCTTTGGCCATAAACGAGTATAAGGGTTATAATGTGGAAATAGGGGATACTATTTTTATGGTATGATGGTAATAGATTTTATTAAGGTATTCGCTAGATTTTAAATAATTATTATCATTTAATATTGTCTAGGGGAATATGGGAGACTGGGGTACCTTCGGCACTTTTTTTAGAGCTCTATATCTCAGTACTTATTCAACATATATAACAACTTTATGGCTGATTATTGTCCTCGGACACTTAATTATAAAAAATAGTACGAAAAAGATATAAACAAATAGTATTAGTTAAAAAATTTTACAGTTTTGTAAAAAAAGTCAAATTCGCCGAATGTGCCCCAACCCGGGGTAGCTTCGGCATGTGATGGGGCACATTCGGCACCATAGTCATAGCCGGGTAATTGTCATCGCTATCAGTCTGGTTAAAATTCTAATCCTCTAATGGCTCTATTTGGTTTTAATATGCCACACAATGTTTGAATTATAGGACTTTATTTTCTAGCAGCCACTATCAGCCACATATTGGTTCCTTGGTGCGTCAATTTCATAAAATCAATATGTAATATAAAGAAGCCATATCTAAATCTAGACCGATTTCCACGAAACTTGGCAGACGTCATTGTAGGCTCAATTCAGTACGTTATGCCAAATTTTGTGCAAATCGAATGATATATTTGGACTTTGGTGCACCATTTACATTATATCGAACGAAAATATATATAGGAGCTATATCTAAATCTAGACCGATTTCCACGAAACTTGGCAGACATCATTCTACTCTTATTTCAGTACACTGTGCAAAATTTCGTGCATATCTAAAGCATTATAGGGACTTTGGTCTTAAATCGGACGAAACTATATATGGGAGCTATATCTAAATCTGGACAGATTTTCTCGAAACTTGGCAGACATCATTCCAGGCACAATTCAGTACGTTATGCCAAATTTCGTGCAAATCGAATGATATATGTGGACTTTGGTGCACCATTTGTTATAAATCGGATGAAACTATATATGGGAGCTATATCTAAATCTGGACAGATTTTCTCGAAACTAGGCAGACATCACTTTAGGCTCAATACAGTACGTTATGCCAAATTTGGTGCAAATCAAGGAATATATAATGACTTTGGTGCACCATTTACATGAAATCGGAAGAAACTATATATGGGAGCTATATCTAAATCTGGACCGCTTTTCTCGAAACTTGGCAGACGTCACTCTAGGCTCAATTTAGTACGTTATGCCAAATTTGGTGCCAATCGAAAGGTATATAGGGACTTTGGTGCACCATTTACATGAAATCGGACGAAACTATTTATTGGAGCTGGACCGATTTTCTCGAAACTTAGCAGACATCACCCTAGGCTCAATTCATTACGTTATGCCAAATTTGGTGCAAATCGACAGATATATAGGGTCTTTGGTGCACCGTTTACCTTAAATCGGACGAAAATATATATATATATATATATATATATATGTGAGATATATCTAAATCTGAACCGATTTTTTCGAATTTCTATAGGGTTCATCCTTGGGCCAAACAAATGAGCTGTGCTAAATTTCATCCAAATCGGATTATAAATGTGACCTGTACTTGGTTTACAATTTAATACCAACAGACGGACGGACATGCAAAAATCGACTCAGAAAGCAATTCTATGCATATTCTCAAAAGGAACTATGGGTCTATCTCGATTTTTTTGCCTGTTACAAACATATCCACAAAGACATAATACCCTGTACCACAGTGTGGTGAAGGGTATAAACAGGATGTACCCATAGTGGCTTTCGGAAATATGCATGACATCACTTTTTGAGTCGAGTAATGTATGTTCTTCTATTGACCCATGGACGAAGTCAGTTAAATAGTATTGTCTTATATCACGTAGTTGGCTCCGACAATAATCATTTTTTGTCCCTGTATACCAAGGGAAAACCAGGGTAGTTTCTGACTTCCACGAGTCGCCCTGATGGCCCCATGTTGTCTAGGGCCACAAAAATTTGCAGAAGGGTTGAGGAACACGTAAATAAGATTCCAATAAATAATAACTAGAAAAGCTTAACCCATTCAAAAGCTATAACGAATTTACTATTATTGTTTTAGATAGATTATCATTTAAGCATGGATTTAAATGTATATTATTTTAATGAATATATAATTTTGAGTTCCTACATCTAGATCAGATCCGTATAGACTAATTTAAAAAAAAAAAACTTCACGATAGTCCAATGTTTTAATGATTTACAGAGCTATCTTTGGATGGATACAAATGTACCACGGTTATTGATCTACGTAGGTAATAACTTTAAAAAATTGTAAAAATTATATATATGGAAAATATTTATAATTTTTTCTTCGATTATGTGTGAAAATATCTCAAGAATGATTCCTCAAAATTTGATCCAAATATCTCCATTATTAAAAATTTTACAGTATTTTTATTCAAAAAAGGTACAAATGTACCCGGTTATTGACCGTAGGGTTAATAGCGTTTTGGGACCGTGTCAAATGAGAATAAAGTTAATGAAGAAAATAAACGATAAGTTCAATATGCGTATGTGCAGGGTCACACGTAAAAATGTCAATACTAGATTAGTAGCGACTTAGCCCTTTGTGGGTTCATAATATTTTTCATTTTGGCATTAAATCCGCAAAGAGAAATTTCCCCGCCCACAATCTTGTAGCACAGGTTATTTATTATAAAATTGGGAATCTATATCAAGTTTTCTGCCCTTTTAAAGTGTTCAGTAAAGATATTGATAAAAAAGTTGTCCTCCTTAGATCTCATGTCCTCATGCCAATGTTTTTTTCCAATCTTCGAATCGCGCTTTTTGGCTTTTGTTTCGATTTATATAATCTCTTCAATAATAACAAAACGCTTTCCTTTAAAGTTCGGGTCCATGTCCGTTGAATGCGGTGGTTGTGGCTCACTCACGCACAAGCATCGAAGTATGACTAGGTCCGCTATGTGGTGCAAAATCCGTGTTTGGTCTGAGTATTCATCATTGACCTTACGATCTTGTGCAGTCGAATAAAATAATGATTGAAACCTTTGACAAAACTGTATGGAGTGTATATTAAATTTGTCATTCCCTTTGCAACACCTCGAAATATTCACCGGAGACGCCACAATGAATATAGGGGTTCGGAATAATATTTTATGTCGATTAAACCCATGTCCGTCTGTTGAAATAACAATAGAGATCACAATATTTAAGATAAATTTTATATAGGCATTGCTAATAGTCCTAGGACGTTTTGCATTGCAAATCGGATATATTGATTCATGTTTTGGTGTATAACGGTACACCCCCAAGACGCGGTATTTTTGGGACTTTGGACACTTTTTCCAACCGAATTGGCCGTAATTTCGTCTTCGTACCAAAAATGACTAATATTGAACTAAGTTTCAGGGTAGCCCCCATACAGCGGTACCCCCAGTATTCGGCACTCTAGGGACTTTGGGCACTTTTTTCAACCAAGTTAGCTGTAATTTAGTACTTTGGGATCTCTTTGATTAACACATTACCTTACTAAAAACCAGTAAGGAAGGTAGCAAAGTCGGACTCGGCCGACTATATGAAACCCTTTACCACTTTGTCTATATTCAAGAGATGCATCCTAACCGACCTCAAATTTTTTGAAGGGCCATTAACATGCAATTGGACTTAATAATGTATATATCTCATTTCGGACCCAATAATGTATATATCTTGATCAGCGCTATGACGATTTATCATATCCGTCTGCCGGATATAATCACTCTAGCTTCTAAAAGAATTGAGATAGATAGCCAAATTAATACATAGGGTTGCCTTTTGTCTGCAGACAGGTCACGTTCGAAAATGAACTATATCGGTGCACGTTTAGGCATAGCTGTTCTTATTGGGTACCAAATGTCTCCACTTAAAATTATAAGTTTCGGTCAGACTTAGATATAGCTCCCATATATAGTTTCGTCTGATTTTCAGTAAATGGGGCACCAAAGCTCCAAAATATGGCCGATTGGCACAACATTTTGCAGATTGTTCTGAACTCTGTATAGCCAACGGTGTGGAAAGTTTTGCTGAAATCGGTTCAGATTTAGATATAGCTCCCAAATATAGTTTCGTCCCATTTTCAGTTGATGGTCCACCACAGCTCCAAAATATGGCCGATTGGCACAACATTTCGCAGATTGTTCTGAACTTAGTATAGTCAACGGTGTGGAAAGTTTTGCTAAAATCGGTTCAGATTTAGATATAGCTCCCATATATAGTTTCGTCCGATTTTCAGTAAATGTGACACCAAAACTCCAAAATATGGCCGATTGGCGCAAAATTTTGCAGAACGTACAAATGTTACGGTAACATAACGTATGTCACATTTTATTGAAATCGGATCAGATTTAGATATAGCTCCGATTTGTAGTTGATGGTCCACCACAGCTCCAAAATATGGCCGATTGTCAGATTGTTCTGAAGTTCGTATAACCAACGGTGTGGATATTTTGCGGAAATCGGTTCAGAATTTGATATAGCTCTCATATATAGTTTCGTCCAATTTTCAGTAAATGGGGCACCAAAGCTCCAAAATATGGCCGATTGGCACAAAATTTTGCAGAAAGTTCTGAAGTTAACGTACGGTGTGGAAAGTTTCGCTGAAACAGATTCTGATTTTTCCCAATTTCAATAGGGTTTGTCCTTGAGGCAAACAAATGGGCTATGCCAAATTCATTCAATTCGGATCATAAATGCGACCTGTACTTTGTTTACAATTTAACATGGAAAGACAGACAGACAGACGGGCAGACGGACGGACATGCATAAATCGACTCAGAAAGTTTTTCTATACATATTTTCAAAAGGAAATATAGGTGTATCTCGTTTCCTTTAGCCTTTTACAAACATATCCAAAAAGACATATTACCCTGTACCACAGTGTGGTGAAGGGTATAATGATTAATATTGACCCAAGTTTCAATGTAGCGCCCATATGACGGTACTCCCCAAGACTCGGTATTTCGGGGCTGTAATTTTGTACTTGTACTTTTTTACTTGGCTGTAATTTTCTATTTTGGGTTCTCATTGTATAGCATATTTCCGTACTAAAAAATTTTTCAACATTGACCCACGTTTTAGGGTAGCCCTCATAATACAGTACCCCAAAAATTAGGATTTTTGACACGTTTTTTGGCTTGGCTGTAATTTGGTATTTTTTTTTTTTGGGTTCTTATACGCTATCACAAAATCTCCGCACTAAAAATGACTAATATTGACCCATGTCGGAATTTTGAGAATTTGGACACTTTTGTATATTCTCATTGGCTGTCAATCTTTACTATTATTCGGTATGTTTAAGGTCATATCATAAAAAGAGTTTTACATATTTTTTTTTTTTTTTGTCATCCTCCTAGTGGAGGGTATAAAAAGTTAGGCCGTGCCGAACTTAACATCGTTTTTACTTGTTTAATATGTGGATCTATAATTTTGCATCACTCTTATCTTTCACTTTCCACAACATGCTCTCACGACAAAACGTAATATTCAAGAGCATTTTTCTTAAACTAACAAAAAAGAAATCTTTTGGATTGTTTGCTATCTTCAAGACAAGAAGTTTACATCTTAAGACCAGACATGTGTCTGGAAAATGCATGGCGAAATGTATTTTGTGAAATAAGTCAACACAGAGAAAAAAACCTCAACATTTAGGGCTATTAAAAAGCATATGGTCACGATATGGATCGCTATATTTAGGATGGGGCTTTAAATATTAAAAAAACATTGGTGCTACGTCTAGGATGTTTTGTATTACAAATGAAATACACTGGTTTACATTTTGGCATAGCTCCCATATTAGGGTACCAAGCGGTTTTCGTAATTTTTAAAGGTTTATTCGGAAGTGGCTTCAAATGTCTCAGGAGCATTTTCCTACCGATGTGGCAGACATTTGGAGTTCGAATTTCTAGATTTATTTGTTTAAAATTTCCAAAAGGTTCGATTGTGACTTCATTGTTTTATTTAAAGTAATAAATAAACACAACAATTTTGTTACATTTTAATTCCCAAAAATGTTCAGCTTTTTGTTGAGTGCATTTAGGACCGCAGATGTTCCTTTGCCTTTTTTAAAATTACTAACAGAAATGCTCTTTTCGCTGGCACTGAAACAACTATCGAAACAATGCCAGAGAGCTTAAGAGAAACAAACGAAGTTCAAAAGGATACAAATGGAGCCAACCTTGGCAAACGTTAAGGGTCCCAACAGAATTGTCGCGCTTTCTGATGCCAACAACAAAAAAACCTGTGTGTCTTCAAACTGACAGCTGTAACGATGACGTCTTGTCTTGATGCGGTCCCATACTGCTCTCTACTCTTTGAACATGTTAAATGTAGTCATGTTTTATACATCCATACACGAGTATGATGATGATGTATGTGTGTATGTGCACGCCTCCCAGTCTATGTAGTTTTCGTTATTTGTACAACTGAGAGTCCTTATGGAATTAATGTCAACAAATGTCGCTTCAATTGTGAGCGATGAACATTGTGCTCGGGGAACGTTCATCGCCATGTCTACGTGTGTTTTGTCATTTTTCGTTTGTTTCATTTTTTTGTTACAAAAAAAGCTTTTTATTTATGTTACCGAAACGTTCTCCGGTTCTCCGGGTTGTTGTTATAGTTGCAACATTTTTTTTTTTTCTTTTGCTTTTTTCTCCAAAGAGAGCCTCTTTTACAAATAGCAGTGCAAAAACAAAATATTATTCTTATACAGCACTTGACAGAAGTACGTATGCAAACGTGGCCCCTGAGTTTTAAATGTCTTCGTTTATTATTTGCATTGTCGGAACAATGCAAAAACAATCAGGCTCAAGTGTGATGAGTGGAATGAAATGAAATAAAAGTATACAAAAATAATACTTTAACAAAATGTAAGTGGTCCTCAACAAGATATTCGTTAGTTGTGAGAGGGGTTTAAAGAAGAGACCTTTTCAAAAATTATTAAATTCCAAAAAATGTTGGTAGATGTTTGAATAGAAGCTGTGAATAATCTAATTTTAAACAATTTTAACGATATAAAATAAGTTAAAACATATTTGGAGATATCATTATATGAGGGCTATGCCTAATTAATGACCGGTATATGCCAATTTTGAACCCAATATTATAATTGTTTATCTCAATTCTTTCCTTCAGGAGGTATCATTATAAGGGGGAGATGCCTAAATGCTGGCCGATATATTTCATTGTCGTCAGGTTCGAGTTTCAGAAAACCTTTACAGACATCAAACTTGACTTAATTCAGTATGCTGCGCAAAACTTTGTCTCAATCGGATAAATACTGGGAGTTTAGTGTACCATTTACATATAATCGGATGAGGCTATATATGGGAGCTATATCTAAATCTAAACCGATTTCAACAAACTTCACAGACGTCAAATTGGACTGAGTTCAGTACGCTGTGCAAAATTTCTTCTCAATCGGGCAACTCTTGGCAGTTTGGTGCACCATTTACACAAAACCGGATGAATTTCAAAAGGGTTTGTTCTTGGGCCAAATAAGTGACTTTTGCTAAATTTCATCCTAATCGGATCATAAATATCAACAGACGGACGAACATGCATAAATCGACTCAGGAAGTGATTCCATACATATTTTCAAAATGAACGCATGGTGAATGGTATAAAAAGGGGGTTATATGGGGGCTACCCCTAAATGGGGGATAATATTAATAATTTTTGAGAAGAAAATGTCTTACCATATACGACTACAGCCACTTCTGTAGAAAAATGCGGTCAAAACACCCCGAAAACTTAAAATTGGAGTGCCGTTATATGGGTGCTACCAGAAAAAGTGGGCCTATATTTATAATTTTTAGTGGGGAAATTTGGTACCCAATAAGAACCCCATGTACCAACTTTCAGCAAATTTTGTTGAAAATCGCGCTCAAGAACCCTAAAATACCGAAAATTGGGGGGTACCCTTATATGGGAGCTATGCCTAAAGGTGGACCGATATAGCCCATCTTCGAACTTGACCTGCCTGCAAACAAAAGACTCTATGCAAAATTTTAGCGTTCTATATCAATTCGTTTAGACGCTAGAGTGATTAAATCAAATTCTGTGTCCTTAAATCAATGAGGTCTTAAATTGACCCTGGCCTGTCGGCATACAACAAAGAGAGAAGTCGCAAGATAGTACATCACAATATCATAGTTGGCAATTAGGATCACATCTACTTCATGTTATGATAGGACCTTGAATAATGCACCAAACTCATAAGGTTAATCCGGTTGAGGCAAAATATTGCACAACATACTGAATTAGATCCACATTAGGTTAGGTTGAAAAGAGGGGTGGATGATACCACCACATGTCCAACATGAGATAGACATACACATAAGCCAAATAAGGCCTGTTGTGCGCTCTAAAAATGTGGAGAAAGTTGAATAAATCTAGGAGTTCCGTATTTTTTGTGAACTCCTTCAGTTCACACCCCCTTGGATCGGTTAGTCCGTGAAGAGTGTCATTTCCCAAGAATTGTTTCCGAAGGCTTGTAAATGCTGGACAATGGAACAGAAGATGTTCCAGCGTTTACTATTTTCCCCACACACTCTGCACATGCTGCTACCTTCGCATCCAATCTTGAGTAGATGTGCCTTCAGGCTAAGTTATCCCGTTAGAATATCCGTCAGTCGGCTTATTTAGTTTCTGTTTAGCGTTAAGATTTGCTTAGTTTCGTCTTCACTTGGGTCACCCCATAAGATTTATGTGATTTTTCCTGTCCCCTGATTTTCCCAATGGGTTTTGTGGGTCTCATTCGCCCATTTCCTCATTTCTTATTTCTTGTTAATGTAGATCCACATTAATGTATGCGATGTTTTGTTGAAATCAGTTCAGAATTATATATAGCTCCCATATATAATTTCGTCTGATTTTTAGTAATTGGGGAACCAATCTCCCAATATATGTCAGATTAGGACAGCACACTAAATTAGGTCCAGTTTTTTTTTAGAATCGGTTTCGATTTAGAAATAGCTCCCATAGTTTCGTCTGATTTGTGGAATGATGCACCAAACTCCAAATACTTGTCCGTTTGGGAAAAATTTTTTCATAGCGCACTTATGAGCTATTAATGTCTGTGCAGTTTTGATGGAATCGGTTCAGATTTAGATATAGCTCCAATATATATTTTCAATATTTTTCCGATTGAGACAACATTTTCCACGGTGTACTGAAATTATTATAGGTTGACGTCTGTGAAGTTTTGTTAAAATCGGTTCAGACAATGTTTATAGTTTCTTCCGATTTTATATACATGGTGCACCAAAACGACAGTTCGATTGAGACAAACCAGGGTGCACCACTTAAATGGAATCGGGCGAAACTATGTATTAGTGGTATGTATAAATCTCAATTCATACGCAATGCAAAATTTTGTGTTAATCTAAATCTGCACCGGAACTATATCTAAATATGCACCATATACATATTCGTCCGATTTTATGTAAATGGATCATCAAACTGCCAGTGTGTGTCGGAATGAGACACAGCGTACTGAAATTACTACAGGTTAAAGTTGTGTTGAAATCGGTTAAGATTTAGATTTATCTCCTATATATCTTCGTCCGATTTTATGAAAATGGTGCATTGATGAGCCTATGTTTGATTTACACGAAATGTGAATTGAGTTTAGAGTGATGTGTATTAAGTTTCGTAAAAATTTAGATATAGCTCCTATATATCTTCGTCCGATTTTATGTAAATGGTACATAGAAGAGCCTATGTATGTTCCATATACATTACATTTGACAACGGATATTGAATTGAGTGTAGAGCGATGCTTATTAAGATTTGTTAAATAGGTTCAGATTTAGATATAGCTCTCATTCGAGGAGGCAATTTTTGTTCGCCTAACATGAAATATTGCATAGCGTATTAGATTAAAATTTTCAGGTTTAGATATAACTGTTATATATTTTTCATCCTATTTCATCTAAATGATGTACCAAAAAACTAATGTTTGTCCGATTGGGACAAATTTGTGCACAACGTACCAAATAGAACCTAGAATAATGTGTATTGGATTTTGTAAAATATTATATATTCAGATGTAGGTATAATTGTAATATATTTTCGTCTGAGTTTATGTAAATTGTACACCAAAGAAAAAACGTTTCTCCGATCGAGATTAAACTTTGAACAGCGCACTTTGAATAGCAGTGCATATAATGCAGGTTTGCATATAATTCCCATACAAATGTTGCTCTATTCCATACAAACGGTACACCAAAAAACCCAAATCTACCCGATTGACATGCAATAGTTAATAGATTTGATAATGGTATGTGTATGTGTTGATTTAAATTAGTTTAAATATCTATGTAGTTCACACATTTAATTTCGTCCTATTCCATTTCAATGGCCATCCAAAGATGATGTGTCTGTTCTATCTACAGGATATTGTACATACAAGCATCTCTTGTACGTACCTAAAGTAGTAAAGGGTTTTATATAGTCGGCCCCGTCCGAATTTTGGCTCTTCCTTACTGTTTTAAATATTTAAGTATGATTTTTTAGTGTACGAGGTAACCCCACGCCTATAATCACATTATCATAAGTTACAGTTAACCCATTGTTCAGTTACTGACAAAACCGAGAATAAAATTATATTACAAAACGGACAGACACACGAAAACTATGAAATAGGACATAACTTCAATGAAGACTGAAATTGTTAACACATCTCGTCAAATAAATAACAACGATGATAAAAACGTTATTGTGTTTCCCAAACAGACAAAAACAACACTAGTGAAATGCAGTCCAGATAAAACACAATGACACATTTATATATGTATGTATGTATATCACAATAGCAATTAGTGAGTCGTCCATGGCGAATAAAAATAATTGTAAAATTTTATGGCTGAAAGGATGCCTTTTATTACAAACACAACAAAAAAGGATTTCACTGAAATGAAAGCATACTGGCGTAACAAAAATTATTCTCGTTCATTATCGCGCTCTATAACAGTTATCTAGTTTTTGTTTTACAAAAAAAATATCTAATGGATTTTTAAAAAGTGTATTTAAATGAAAAAACTTAACGATTTCATTTGTGTTCTTTTGCTAAAAAACAAAACTGGGTGAATATTTTGTGAATGAAATAAAATAAAAAAATGTGATGAAAGTGATGCACAAATATTCAATTAAATAAAATAACAAAAATAATTATCAACTGTGTATTATCAGACTGTAGAAAAACAATCGAGACAACAACAACAACGCTGTATGTAGCTGGTTGGCATCGGGTCAGATCGGTTTATTTCTAAGTATTTGGTCCCCTTCAACCAGCTGTAGCAGTGGTTGGCATCAACCGAAAAAATGAGATGATATTCGAAAGTGAAATTTTAATAATGTTATATTGTGAAAATTAAATGTTATTATGAAATATAACATAGTGATATTTAACTTTGTAAAAACTGACGGCTAAAACAAATTTAGCCATCAGAAACGCACAAGAAGTTTTCACCATGATAATGCAACAGCTCACACTTCGATGAGTTTTTGGCCAAAAACAATGGCTTCGTCCCCGATGAAAAGAAAGAAATGATTATAAAATCAGCAAGGAAAGATCAAAAGTCGGACGGGACTATATTATACCATTCATCACAATGGGTACAAGATATGCTAATATGTACAATATCCTGTAAATAGAAAAGGCATAGCATCTTTGGAGGACAATTGAGATGGAATCGGGCGAAATTAAATGTGTGATCTATATAGATATTTGAACCAATTAAAAACCAGTAAGGAAAGTAGTAAAGTCGGACGGGGCCGACTATATAATACCCTTCACCACTATGGGTATATTAAACAGGACTATTAACATGTAATTGGATGATCTAAAATATTGATGTCAATACATAAACATGCCATTTGTTTGTTACAATGAGATACAAGTATGTAAATTGACTTCAAACAAATATTAATAGGACATCCATTGGACTATGTCTGCACTTCTAGAAAACGCAACTATTTTATTCTTGATTTTTCAAATTTTTTTATTTCTTTAATTTTGTTTTCAAAGTGTGGAGTTTTGCTACGATTTCCACTGCTTTTAAGACACTTTTAAGCAAAAAATCGTACAAAATCATAAATTTTGACATGTTTCCTTTTTACTGTCATCAAAAAAGATATTATTGAACCGAAATCAACGAAACTTGTCATAGGTTAGGTTATACTAATTTTAGTACGTTTTGTTCTTATCCGCCATATATTGGTTCCTTGGTGCGTCAATTACTCAAAATCAATCTATAATATAAGGGAGCTATATCTAGATCTGAACCGATTTTCACGAAACTCATCACACATCATTCCAGACTCAATTCAGTACGCTATGGCAAATATCGTGGACGAAAATATATATGGGAGCTATATCTAAATCTGGACCGATTTTCACAAAACTTGGCTGACATCACTCAAGGCTCAATTTAGTACGTTATAACAAATTTCGTGCAAATCGAAAGATATTTACGGACTTTGGTGCACCATTTACATGAAATCGGACGAAACTATAATGGGAGCTACATCTAAATCTGGACCGATTTTCAGGAAACTTAACACATATCATTCTAGTCTTTAATCAGTACGCTATGCAAAATTTCGTGAAAATCGAAAGATATATAGGGACTTTCGTACACCATTTACATTAAATCGGACGAAAATATATATGGGAGCTATATCTAAATCTGAACCGATTTTCAGGAAACTTGACACACATCATTCTAGACCTAAATTAGTACACTGTACCAAATTTCGTGCAAATCGGAAGATATATAGGGACTGCTTACATTAAATCGGACAATTATATAAATGGGAGCTATATCTAAATCTGAAACGATTTTTCCCAATTTCAATAGGGTTCGTCCTTGAGTCGAAAAAGTGGTCTGTGCCAAATTTCATCCAATTCGGATCATAAATGCGACTTGTACTTTGTTTACAATTTATCATGGACAGACAGACAGAGGGACGGACATGCATAAATCGACGCAGAAAGTGATTCTATGCATATTCTCAAAAGGAATCATGTTTTTATCTCGTTTCCAAAGAGATATACCACAGTGTGGTAAAGGGTATAAAAAGGGGGTTATATGGTTACGACCCCAAAAAGGGCGAATATTAAAAATGTCGATTATGGATGCCAGTTGAAATAAAACTTAACATTATGAATATCAACTTTTCTCATTTGCAGTCGATAAGACTGTTTTTACACATCTTCAATTAGAAATATTGTAAAAAAACAAAAAAATGAATAAAATATTTCAAAAACTAATTATATGTGATGATAAGCTCAGTGGAACTATTTCTTGACGAAAATTATGTTCAAGTTGTGTCATTTATTAGAAGACATTTCGGAGATAAATCTATTAGAAATACCATCAGTTCTGTGAGTAGATGCTGACGTTTAGAGAAATGTCCAATCAACTGCTCATATTAGCTTGAAAGTGAATTTTCGGCTACCAAAAGATGCCGTTGTGTAGTTGAAGCCTTAAACCCTGCTTTCCGAAAATCCCGGCGGCCAACAGCAATTCCTCCTCTCTTAAAAATGTGTGCAGCGCTGATGTTTTTTCTGGAGGGAAGTTTTCAAAAATCCCATAGCAATGACTTCAACCTTGGCATGGCTCAATCCACAATGTCGGTGGTTTACGCCGAATTTATCCGGCTAATAGAGGAAACACTGTGTAAAATTTGGATTGTATCCAAATTAACGGAGGAGGAAAAAGGGAAGCATACTTTTTTTCTTCGAAAACAAAGTTTCCGGGTTTTGTCGGATGTCGGAGGTCTTCTGAAATGGCCTTCCACACATCATCGATAGTGTGTTTGGTTTGACCAAAAGTCCGCAAGCCGCGTGCTACATTTGGATGAACTTCCATCCGGGCAATAAAGACCTCAACTTTTTCTTTTGTAGTAATATTAGCCATTACATATATTTGTATGCTTCCTACAAATTTCAGTTATTATAAACAGCAACCAGAAATAAATGGTTGCCGAAAAATTATATTTGAAGGAAATGATGTCGACAACAGTTGCCATTCATAATTCAAATTTGGCAAATGGCAACGCCACTAAACTATGGTTACCATCCGTTATCGACCCATTAGATAGAGATCCCACATATACCATTTATGGTTAATGGTCTACCAAAGTACCTATATATCTTTCGATTTTCACGAAATTTGGCATAGCGTAATGAATTAGGTCTAGAATGATGTGTGTTAAGTTTTCTGAAAATCGGTTCAGATTTATATATCGCTCTCATATATATTTTTCGTCCGATTTTATATAAATGGTGCATCAAAGTCCTTATATAACTTTCGATTTGCACGAAATTTGGCATAGCGCGTTGAATTAAGTCTAATACGATGAGTGTTAAAATTCGTGAAAGTCGGTTTAGATATCTAAATCTGTAATATCTAAATCTTTACCGGATTTGTCGGTCCACATTGATAAATTTTGATAAGACAATTTGTCACCAAATGGGAAGCCAAAATATGAAATTACAACAATTCAATCGAAATAAATGTTTTCAAATGATGAAACCGTTTAAAATTTCATTTTTGAATTTTTATTGCTCCATTTATTTGATCTACTTATTAAATTTACAATCTCTACAAATCTTGTGCAGACATAATAACCGGAGAAAAGCTACCGTTTTTGGGCATCGAATAGTTATTGGTTTTATATGCAACTGCTTGCATTTGCAAGTACTTCATCCAAATGTCATTGGGATCATTAAATTTGGCCATATTCGAATAATCATTGACATGGAAGTATTTATTTGATATATAGACATTTCCTTGAACAGGACAATAACTACGTGCATCACGGAGATCTAGTTTCAATTCGTAGTTTTCCATTTGAAGTCTTTGTACCATTTGTAACAGATCATCGTTGGATTCCCCCTGGATATTATGTTCATCCTGACATTTCCGTTGGCTATGTTCAACGCTCTTTCGTCTAATGATTGTAATGTACATTTTTCTCGCCAAAAAACCTTCCGCAATTGCAGCAATCTTTGCTAGGACACAAATACACGCGAACAGGCAAAAGAAATTCACATAAAACTCCTTGACATTATATGCGGAATTTGTTTGTACAGAAGGCATGTCATCGATGTAATCTGGTCTATACTGAAATAATATAGAATATTATTTGTATACACTTTCCGACGAAGTTGCAATATTTCAAACGTACCTTATAATCTTCTGTTTTTTCCGCTGACTGCATTAGAAATTCCTCGATTTGTTTAAAATAGCACAGAATTGCCCAGGAAAAAATGCCTAACGATGAAAGAAATAGAAATTGAACAGACATTATATTGTAATTTATGATTTCGAATAAAGTTTGAAATAAATTTCGATGTACACATGTTTTACAAATACAGAAAATATATAGACAACATGATATATCATCCGATACTTGTTAATCCTAGAAGATACTTTGGACTCGAACGTCTCTACGAGGTTTGATAAAAATAAATGCTATTTTAAAATTTCGTGAGACACATGTTCGATTTTCGCCTTTTTATGCCGTAATAGGTAATAGTGTACACATAATTTGCAACTCTTTGAACGATTTGACGGAAACCCCATAACATTTATATATTCCTCATCAGAATGAAATTCTATATTTAGTTAACCATGTTCGGGTGTCCGTTCAAATCAAGATAGAAAGATTTAAGAGCGAATTTAACACTAACATTGGTATTACTTCTAAGACATTTGGTATTGCGTTTGGGTATAGTATTTAAAAAAAGAGAGGGCTGTAATTTCGCAAATCGTGTTTTTGGAGCCAGGCATACATCTGCCCCGACAATTATTACAGGAATATGTTCTTTCACAGCCCCCACATAAAGGCCTAGTCCAATTTTTAGCATTTTGAAGCCCCATTTTTCATTAATATGGCCCGAATTTGGCATCCCGGGTTTTTGTAAAAGTAAAATTATTTAACATTCAAAGTTCTTTGTAAAATAAATACTTCTCATCAGAAAAATTTCAATATTGGTCAATGTTTGTGATACATACAGATGTCCTGTTTAAATGTTGATATGTTAAAAAGAATGTGTGAATATCTACATCGTCGTGGTCAGAATTCACCAAAAATTGCTATGTTTTAAGCAACAATAACATCGCACATACATCGCCCACCGACTGTTGAACATAGTCAACGACGATCCAGATTATCTCAATAAATGTCATAACTCGGCGACAACTTTTCCTTTTTACGTCTGGGGTATACTCTCGTAGTCAGGGTTCATCGCAGATATTTATATTTGCTGGTGACCGCTTGTTCACAACGGCTCACAAGTTTCAATATCTTCTTTAGTAAAATATTACAACATATTTGTTTCTAATCACCGCAGCCATCAGGCTTGTGAACCTAATTACTCAGCTCCGATCCAACAGGGACAAAGCGCTAAGTTATGCGCATGCCTGTTTGCCTTAAGTGTTTCTTAAGTTCGTTAATCGAGATCTGTGCAGTGGCTCAACGAGTTTCTGTAACTTTATATCCAATTAAATTGATATAGTCCTTTCGGTACTCGTGACGACTAACCCTAAGACGAGACCCAACGGTCCTCTGTAACTTTATATCTAACGCAATGACAGTAACATTATATAAAATCGAATGCCAGAGACGTTTCGGTGCTCTTGACGACCCAAAGGGTACTCTGTAACTGTGAAAAAAATCAATGCAAGACACGTGTCGGCACTCTTAACGACTAACAATAAGTGGAGACCCATCGGCCCTCTTTTGCTATTGATAAAAATTCAATACGAAGGGCCTGTAGGCACTCTTAACGACTAACAATAACTGGAGACCAAACAACCCTCTGTAACTATTGGTAAAAATTAGTGCAAAAAATCGGTCGGCACTCTTGACTACCGATTACCATTACCTAGAGATCAGATGGCCCTCTGTAAATATGTGTAAAAATTTAATGCAATATACCTGTCGGAATTTATAAAAACAAAATTTCATAGTGTTCTTTCCCTGCTAACGCTATACTCTAACTTGTTTGTCTTTGTAGTTCGCATCATAACAAGGGTTTTTTGTCGTTGACATCACCTTCAACTTCTGAGAACCCAATACCAGAAATTCAGGATCGAGTTAAAGTAGTGTTCTATATTGAATATAAACCAGTGAGGAAAGTAGTAAAGTCGGACGGGGCCGACAATATGATACCATTTATCAGTATGGGTATATTAAACAGATGCATCTTAAAGACGCCGCATTTTTTTAGAATCATTAACACGAAATTGAATGAACTAAAATATGTTTTCTTTATCTAATGTGAACTGACTTATATCAATCCATATCGGCCATAATTTGGGTCCTTGGTGCACCATTCACATAAAATCGCATGAAAATATATATGGGAAATACATCTAAAACTGAATAATTTACACCAAAACCTGACACACGTTAGAGTATACTAAATTTTATACGACGAACAAAATGTTGTGCCAATCGACCAACTTTGGTGCACCATTTACATAAAATCGGACGAAAATATATATATGAGACCTCCATCCGAATTTGAACCGATTTCAATCTTCAGAATGTTGTGAAAAATGTTGTGCCAATCGGCCTAATTTTATATCTTTTATCGGACCGATTTCAATAAAACTTGGCACACGTTAAGCTATACTAACTTCAGTAAGTTTTCCAAAATTTCGTGTCAATCGATGAAAATTATATATACATCGGACGAAATATATATGGGAGCTATATATAAATCAGTACCGATTTCAACAAAATTTCGCGTATATCTATCTGTACCAATTTCAGTATGCTGTGCAAAATGTTGTTTCAATCGGACAAACATTGGGTGTTTGGTGCACCATTTACATAAAATCGGACGAAGCTATATACTCCTATAGGAGCTGTATCTAAATTTGAACGGATTTCAACAAAAGTTTTCTCACATCAATCTGTTCCTAATTCAGTACGCTGTGCATAAGTTTACGACAATCCGACAAATATTGTGTGTTTGGTGCACCATTTACATAGAATCGGACGAAAGTATATATTTGAGCTATATGTAAATCTGAAACGATTTACTCCAGTTTCAATAGGGTTCGTCCTTAGACCAAATAAGTTAGCTGTGTAAAACTAACTAACTAATTCAGACATTAAATGTGATCTGATCACAAGAATACATGGACGAACGAACGGAATTACAGAATGAAAACTTTGCAATTTTCCACACAAAATATCATGACCATTTGACCCGCTAAATATTGACCGATCTTCATTACAAAAAAAAAAATAATTCTTATTATTTAACTAATTCCCCTTCTCCACGTACATTTTTGTGATATTTGGGCATAGTTGTAGCCTCTAGTTTGGCCATGTCCTAAGCATAAACGCTCCTCACCAGAATCAATAGAAGTCTTCTTTGGCCAGAACCGGACCACTTGCGAAGATTCATGACGATTGGTCCATATCTGTAGCCTGTAGTGTGTTTAGAATTTATAAGACGAATATTTCGCGGCATTACAAACTTTTGGGACCTTTAGTTGGGTGCTTTACGAATTATTTTAGTTATAGATCCCATACATATTTTCGGCAGATTATTGTTCAAAAAAGACCACAAGAATGTCGATTAATATTGGTTTACATATTTATCGAGAGAATATTAAATACATATGGCATATTGAAAACTGTAGATTACAATAAAGATTTTAGGAGTGTCTTTTGTATACAACCAAGATAGTGCAGGATATCATATGTTCGGCCCCGCCGACAATTAATTCTTTCCTTACTGTTCTTTTATATTGGCCGCATTTTATTCAATTTACTCAACTAAAATTCTGACTTAATTTATTTATAGCACATGAACAAAAATTTAATTAGTATCCTGCAATATAAATGAGAACAATTTGCTAAAGTTCATATTTGGTTATTAATATAAAACTTTTTTCACAGCCATAAATACATAAGTTGAAGAAATGTCATTTGGGTTTTGTGAATGGAAACACATATACATACATAACTATATTTTTGTTAGTAATAAATCACTTTCAGAAATCACATATTGTTTTTATTGTTGTTGTTGCATAAATTCTTTGCAATAATTCATTTTTGTACTTTTGCCATAAATAAAATATTTCAATATGGACAAAACCACAAAATAGATTTTTTTGTTGGTAATAATTTTGTTCTATAAAAATATAAATTATGTATGAATATCAAAATAAATAAACGTAAGATATGCATAAATTATTGTGGAGAGAATACATACAGATGCATGTGTTTTTTTTTCAACAATACACCGGCATGTATGTGAGAATGATAATGATGCTGCTGCTGATGATGAAATAAACAAACAGAGAATATTGTAAAATAAATGCATTTGCATATGTAGTAAAGTTATATACGTAAATAAAATATGAAAATAGTTAGTATGTCAATAGATGAATGTGTAATATAATTATTGGTGAAATTTAATATAAGAAAATATTTAAACAATTAGGCTTATCTTAACATTCAACACAACAACGTGATAAAAAGAAAAATAATTTAAAGTCGGCATGTACATTGGAACTTTATATCGGGTTAACGTACATTATTAAGATTTATTTGTCATATATGTAATGAAATTGATAAATTATCCTACTGGGCTAACAAAATCCAGTACAATGTCAATGTTTGGGAGAGGATGGCACACAGTGGGAAAAAATACCGATCTAGCGCGCAGAAAATATAAAAATGAACTTGAAGGAAACTTTAAAACATTAATGCACTTTTAAAGTAGAGTATTGAGTGTACGTATAAAATAATCCGAATAAATAATTTAGAACGGAATAACGGTACATTTAATATAGATATTTTTCCAATGTTAAAAATGGTATTTTTGGCTATAAAATTGCGATGGTCGTGTGAATTCTGTGAGTATATTATTATAGAATTTTGTCCATTTTTGGTATATAGTATTGGTATTTAATTAAATGGAATAGTTATATAACTTATAAGTTATTTTAATTTAGGTGTTTCGGGCTAAATATATGTAAGGTTCTTTTTTTAAATTCCTTCAATTAAAATAGGGGTTTCGTATGGAGTGCAGTCGAGTTCAGCGTTAATTTTATTTTTTTAATTTTTTTGTGTGTCTGTCTAGAACACCATACTAAATTTTTTCCTGCGACTCTCGGATTTATGGCATTTTTTTAATGCCAATTTGGTGTAGGAAACTTTTTTATTCAAATAAAATTAAAAATTTGTGAATTTTGTTGATGTAATTCATCAAATATGACTTGGAATAGATCACAGCATAGCAGATAAGAAAAAAGTTCAAAATGTCCGTCCTAAGGTTCCAGAGTAATGGTTGTGAGTATGAGGGTATTTAAGTAAGCTGCTCCAAACATTGATTTTAAACATATAAACATATACATTTATTCCAAATGTCTTTCTGAATAAAAATTGAAATTACAACGAAATCGCTTGTAAGAGTCTTCTCAAATACCGCAGGTAAAGGGTCTACTTTATGAACTCTGAAAAAATGGCATTGGTGTAACATTCATATATACACGGTTTTACCTACATTTATGGTTTTCGCTATAAGCAAATTACAACAAAATTTCGTCATTAATACCAAACATCAACTTATACGAATTCGGCCTGTCAACTTTACATGCAAGGATTCGATGTTTAGCATGTATATTGCACATTTCATACCGACTGGTTTTGAAAAAGTAGAAAATTAATAGCTCCGATCGGCCGCTTTTCGAAGAAAAGAAGGCACGTATCATTAATAATTTGAAGGAAGAAATGCACATTGTTGTTGACACACCTAAGTCAGTATCCGGAACAACAAATGATGGCAATACTGCTAGGCGTTTTTTAGCCAACCTGGCTTGGCATCGTCGATAACTGGTGTTGATGAAAAAATAATTAAAAATTTTAGTATCATCCTTTAAACCATGGACTGTGGATACGCTATTAACGCAGAGTTTTTTAAAAAACTTACTGAGGAAACATTTATTCTTTTCAATAGGTTGCTATTTTCTTCTGATCCAAAATTATCAAGTTTGTCTCGGAGTACATCTCTTAACCATCGATATAGTCGGCGCGCTAGATCTGTGTTTTTTCCCAGTGTGTGGCACCTTAGAACAGCGCTCATAAAATCTCTATTTAAAATTTCTCCAGCAGTGTACATAATTTTTGCTAGCTTTTTTAGTTGTCGACAAAATGTAGATGAGTGAAAATTTTTTGGCTGTTTACGAAGTACCATTGAAATTTTTATCTATATATATAAAAGAGCTTAGTGTTAAGTGACTGAGTGACTGACAGATCATCGCCCAGACGAAACGGCTAAAAAGTACTAAATGTGATACCATTTGTATTTTGCGAACCGGTAGAGCTAGAACTCTGAAATTTGGATTGGATTCTCTTATATATATCTATATATATAAAAGAGCTTAGTGTTAAGTGATTGAGTGAGTGAGTGACTGACAGAACATCGCCCAGACGAAACGGCTAAAGCTAGAAGCTTGAAATTTTGAGTGTTGGTTGGTGTTGGTGTGTAGGCGTGAGATAAGGCTGGGTTTTTGGAAATTCGAACTAGAAGGGTACGAAAAGTACTAAAATGTACCAAATATGGTACCCTTTGTATTAGGCGAACGGGAAGAGCTAGAATTCTGAAATTTGGAATGTGGGTCACTGATGTAAAGTTAGGAAGATGTACAAAAGCGTTTTTGGAAATTCGTACTAGAACGGTACGAAAAGTACTAAAAAGTACTAATTGTGATACCATTTGTATTTGGCGAACCGGTAGAGCTAGAATTCTGAAATTTGGATTGGTGGTCGCTGAGTGTAGGATAGATGTACCAACGGGTTTTAGGAAATTCGAACTAGAAGGGTACGAAAAGTACTAAAATGTACTTAATTTAGTACAATTTCGTAGCATGTGAATTGATAGAGCTAAAAACTTGAAATTTGTAATGCGAATTAGGGATGAGATGTAGAGTCTATTTAAGGAGATGGTTTTGAAAGGATGAGTATGTGTACGAAAAGTACTATATGATACTATATTTGGTACATATTTAATTTGGAGATACAAATCGAGCTGGAATCCTGAAATTTGAAATTAACATTACCGTCGGAGTGTAGGATTTGGAATGTGAGCAGATTTGGAATTTTTTTACCCAGTTTCAGTAATTTATATTCATGGGTACTAAATGGTACTAAATTTGGTACAATTTGAATTTTATGCGAACCAATAGAACTAGAATCATGATATTTGGAGTCAGGATAACTGATGGGGTGTAAGATCGAGATATGTAGCAAGTTTTAAAAATTTTTACTAATGTGTACTAAATTTGGTACAATTTGAATTGTGGTGAACCGATAGAGTTGGAATCCTAAATCTTGGATTTAGGATCACTCTGGGGGTGAAAGTTTGGGTTAAGTGGGACGTTTTGGAAATTCGTACTACTGTGTACTAAATTTGGTACAATTTGAATTGTGAGTGAACTGAAAGAGTTGTAATCCTGAAACTTGGATTTAGCATCTCTATTTAGGGTAACTAAGAAGTTTTCGAAATTCGTACTACTGGGTACTAAATATCGTACAATTTGAACTGTAGGTGAACCGATAGAGTTGGAATCCTGAAACTTTGATTTAGGATCACTGTGGGGGTGTAGGATTGGGGTCTGTAGGAAGTTTTGGAAATTCGAACAACAGTGTACTAAATTTGGTACAAATTGAATTGTGGATGAACCGATAGAGTTGGAATCCTGAAACTTGGATTTAGGATCACTATGGGGGTGTAGAATTGGGGTATGTAGGAAGTTTTGGAAATTGGTACTACTATGTACTAAATTTGGTACAAATTGAATTGTGGATGATCCGATAGAGTTGGAATCCTGAAACTTGGTGTTAGGATCACTGTGGTGGTGTAAGATTGGGGTCTGTAGGAAGTTTTGGAAATTCGTACTACAGTGTACTAAATTTGGTACAAATTGAATTGTGGATGAACCGATAGGGTTGGAATCCTGAAACTTGGATTTAGGATCACTGTAGGGGTGTAGAATTGGGGTATGTAGGAAGTTTTGGAAATTGGTACTACTATGTACTAAATTTGGTACAATTTGAATTGAGGGTGAACCGATAGAGTTGGAATCCTGAAACTTGGATTTAGAATCACTGTGGGGGTGTAGAATTGGGGTCTGTAGGAAGTTTTGGAAATTCGTACTACAGTGTACTAAATTTGGTACAAATTGAATTGGGGATGAACCGATAGAGTTGCAATCCTGAAACTTGGATTTAGGATCACTGTGAGGGTGTTGGATTGGGGTCTGTAGGAAGTTTTGGAAATTCGTACTACAGTGTACTAAATTTGGTAAAAATTTAATTGGGGATGAACCGATAGAGTTGGAATCCTGAAACTTGGATTTAGGATCACTGTGGGGGTGTAGGATTGGGATATGTAGGAAGTTTTTGAAATTGGTACTACTATGTACTTAATTTGGTACAATTTGAATTGAAGGTTGAACCGATAGTATTGGAATCCTGATACTTGGATTAAGGATCACTGTGGGGTTGTAGGTTTGGGGTAAGTAGGAAGTTTTGGAAATTCGTACTACTGCGTACTAAATTTGGTACAATTTGAATTGTGAGTGAACCGATAGAGTTTTAATCCTGAAACTTGGATTTAGGGTCACTGTGGGGTTGTAGGGTTAGGGTAAGTTGGAGGTTTTGGAAATTCATACTACTGTGTACTAAATTTGGTACAATTTGGATTGTGAGTGAACCGATAGCATTGGAATTCTGAAACTTGGAATTAGGATCACTGTGGGGTTGTAGGTTTGGGGTAAGTAGGAAGTTTTGGAAATTCGTACTACTGCGTACTAAATTTGGTACAATTTAAATTGTGGGTGAACCGATAGAGTTGGAATCCTGAAACTTGGATTTAGTATCACTCTGGGGGTGAAGGTTTGGGTTAAGTAGGAAGTTTTGGAAATTCGTACTACAGTGTAGGATCGAGGTACAGGAAGTTTTGTTGAAAGTAGAAGGGTACGAAAAGTACTATAATGTACCAAATATGGTACCCTTTTTATTAAATTTGGAATGTTGGTCATTGATGGAATGTTAGAAAGATGTGCAAAAGGGTTTTTGGAAATTCGACCTATAAGTGTACTAAAGGTACTAAACTTTACTGAATTTACTTCCTGTTGTATATATATTGAACATATATAGCTGGAATCTTGACATTTGAAATGGAATACAAGTTGGGAAGTGGTGTTGACGGAAATGGTACTTTGGTACATTGGTACTTATGTGTATAAAAAGTGTAAAATGGTACTAAATTTCGTACTATTTACATTCAGTTGAGTGTGTAGAGATGGAATCTTGATAATCGGAATAAGCTTTAAAAAATCGTACTTATTTGTACAAAAAGTACTAAATGGTACTAAATTTGGTGGAAGTTGGATTTAGGCGAACAGATAGAGCTGAGTTTTTC